>NW_026712328.1:6115915-6298823 GCF_030504385.1 Musca domestica | reverse complement strand
ACTTCATTGTTCGTGATTATAAAAGGTAAAAGGGTTGTTCAAGTGCAAATTCCCTTATTTCTGTTTACAATGAATCCCTCTATTGATACTTCTAATTTGATTTCGTGTATTTACAATGCTCTAGAAAACAGCACAGTCAATAAAAATTCTACATACGACTTAAAGAAAAGAATTGCACCGTGGATTAATGGAAAAGCTATTAAAGCTTCGTAGGAAGAAGCCAACCTATAAAACAATCAAGGAATATATAATCATGAAATTGGCGTAAGATCGTATATGGAACATGATGCTTCATTAATATTGAATATGTCCTTTGAATCGACTTTTTGTTAATTCTACAAAGGCAAAATTAATACGGTTTAGACCATATGTTCGTTTTAGAGGAAGTTTCAGTATTCATGCTGATGGAAATGAAGTTCAAAAAGTTTGTATGTTTGCATGTACAAAATAACCTTTCGTGGAATCTTCATATTGATCCAAACTCGCACCTGCAATAGGTATTTTGTATAAATTCAGGAAGAAATTTGACCGTGAAACCAAGTTTTTTTTATTCTAGGCTCTTATTCAAAGTCATATCAACTATTTGGCAATCATTTATGGATATGGAGCCACTGTACATTTGAAATCGATACAACGAATGCAAAATAAAGCAATAAATTCAGTTGCAAATTTGCCATTGATGTACTCTATGCTAATTTGTATAAATATAAATTTCCAACGGTTTTACCAGTTCATGGTATTCATAAAATTCAATCATTATTATATGTCTGCAAATGTGTAAATGACATTGGACATCATACAATATTTCATATAATACTCGCAATAATGTCCTACTACAAGTAGTAGTCTGCCGTAGTGAAAAAACTAAGCAACGTATCCAACATTTTGGTAGTAAATTATATAATGATTTACCCCATGAATTGAGAAATATTAGAAGATATTCACTTTATAATTCAGAAATTAAAAAATGTCTGTTACGAAATGTTGAAGAACTCCTAAATTTTAAAGATAAATTTTAAAACTATTTTATTTGTACATTTTAAAAAATTGATATGTATGTTATTCATATATTAGTTGTTTAAATTGTGTCGACTTGCCTCTAAAATGCCTTAATGGCGCAGAGGCCTTTGTATACGAAAAGAATAAATGAATAAATTTTATTGAAAAGAAAAAAACTCTAGCGGGATAAAATTCCCAACTATATTTTGATTAGCAATTTGAGTAATTCATTCCGTTTAAAGACGTTTCATAAAATCAATTCTAGTTTTCCTTAGTATTAGATAGCCAAATACAAAATTGAGTCATTTAAGTAAGCACAATAAGGAGTCGAATTCCTGATAATACATCGAATACGAATGTCCTCCAATGACTGGGTGTTTTTGAGTGATTTTGTTGGGTCTATAGGGCATTGCATTTCATATACTTTTACAATTCAAGAATGATCTAGTTCATTGAAGAAGTATAAGCTGGTTTGGTTAAAATAGTACATTCTAGTCCATACAGATTTTTTACTGCCGTATAAATGAAAAATGAACACAAAAAATAATAATAATTTATATACATATACGTACATATTTCATTTATCTATAAATATAAAATTTATATCAGTAAGTATCATCCTGCTATTACAAGATTTTTTGATGACATCATTCTAGCTTGCGCATATTTCAAAAATCTGTCTATTGCTGTAGGTATAATTTTCTTTTAAATAATAACAAGAATAAAAGCTGTAAGTTCGGCCGGGCCGAACTTACCAGTTATATCTTTTACTATAGACCGAGTGTATTTAATTTATATTGACTACAGTTGTCTTTAAATCTTTCCTAAAATGCTGTCATCTGTTTTGATGCAGTTGGTAACGAAAAAATTTAGACATGTTTTAGGATAGATTTCAGATTGACATTAGAAACATTTGGATCAGAAATTGTGTGTCTGCGGTAAGTGAGAAAGATTATCTCAATTTGGTTTAATGTTAGATCTTCAAAGATAATATAACTTGGATTTTAAAATCATTTATGGTAGCATCCGTAAATGAAATGAAGTTATGAGATAAACTTTCATCGTTATTTTGTGTTGTCGTTACACAGATAAGTTGCGAGTTCACATGAGAAATTCTTAGAAGAACGTCAGCAACGACAGTACATCCTTCTGGTTTTTGAGTTACTTCATATCTTCTAAAAATGCTTTCCATCTTATCAATTTACAATTAAAGTTCTTATTATTTAGAGCAAATGTCAGTGCAAATATTTTCATTTTCGCTGAGTCATACAAGTAGTTTCTGAGGGACTTCAATACTATTGCTAGTAAGTCCTTTCTACACTCTTCTTCCAAGTGCTGTATTCTGTCGGATTTCCTGAAAAATCTCTTAAACATTTTACTACTTTCGTGATCTTGTGTAAATCAACGAGATATTCTCTTGGTCTCCACGATAACCTCAACAACATTTCAACATTTTCTTGACAGCTTCCCTAGACTATTCTACGTAAAGTCTAATAACACTTTTCATATCGTTCTTATTTTCCTTTTGCGAAGGACCAGGAAGGGGTGACAGGATGGAGGGCCCATATTCGAAGCAGTAGCCATTATAAACATATTTTTTAACCTCTTTTTTATTTGTTTCCTTTATAGTGTAAAAAGTATTATTTTATTTTTGTTTATCAAGCCGATAATACACTTTATTCACTTTCAATTCTTATAATGATTTATTATCCAGTTGTTTGATTTCTGCTTATTTCCAAATGTTATTCATGTTGTTGTTGTTGACTAGCACTGGTGCATTGTCAGTAACAGAGTATTTCTCAATTCGTGTTCCGTAATAGGTAGAATAATACTAAATGGATGATCCTTATAGTAGAATGTTATTCATTGCGACGAACTAATCGTACATTTTAAAGAAGTTGCAAAGTATTTACGCTCCTTTTTGAACCATGTTTCAGTTTTTGGAATGTGTTTTCAGTAGTCCCGAACCGTGGTTTTGGTTCCGTTCGCTTCGGTTCAGCGTTATGTGTAAAAACAAACATACATTATCCAGTTCCTCACACAAAACTGATTTTCAAAAATCATCGCTGTAGCTACCCTCCAAGCAATTTTCAACATATTTATAATTTAATTATATAATATTAACTCGATGTTATAGGTATCGTATCGTTTCTTTTAAGTTGAAATACGGGTTTTTTGTTCAAAATTCGGTTCATTGAGTTTACGCTTATAAATTTTACGAAAAATATAATCGGGTTACGGAAGAAAATTTAGGGTTTCGCAGATGTTTTATAATGGGTTTCGATAGTTCTTTTTCCCGTTCCTTCCCGTTTGTAAAGTATCCTCTATATAGCAATATCTCCCGATATCCGTTATTTTGATGGTTGTAGCCACACTTTTCTGTATTTGTAGTTCAGTAGGTTTGGCGAAATCTGTTGTCCGACGCGAACACAGACAATTTTACTATTGGCCCTTTTTGAGGAGTTCAGGTTGCATAGGGGAATATTTTGATATTAATGTTGTAATTTCACCATTTATTGATAATAACTATGCCGGAGTTAACTGGATCAGATGCTGGGTTCTCCTTTAGTTGTGTTCATGTTGATGACATTTTTATAGCGCTATATAAAATTAAATCTAAATTTGTTGGAGCAGATGCTATACCGCCCGATTTTTGAAGTTCATTTTTTCATACATTTCTGATTATGTTTTGGACGTGTTTAATTATATTCTTATGACCTCTGCGTACCCCCTTTTGTGGAAGACAGCTCGTGTGGTCCCAATACCAGAAAGTAGTGTTGTAATCAACCCTGACGATCTTAGACCAATATATATTCTTCCAGTTGTTTCTAAAGTTTGTGAACACATTATGAAGGTCCAAGCTTTATCACACGTAAGGAGATATATTTATAGCGAGCAGTTTTCTTCCTATTAAAATCACAGTGCAACAGGATTGTTACTCTATATGACTGATGAGATTAGGGGTAATTTAAATTTGAACAGGAATACAGAAGTGGCGTCTTTAGATCTTATTAAGGCATTTATGCTGATTAGAAAGCTTAAGAATGATTTTAATTTTTCTGATACTGATTGTAAGCTTATAATTTCTTATTAGTGGTAGATCGCAATTTGTTTTTTATGTTTGTTATTTATCTTCAAGAATGCTTTCTCTTACTTGTGGTGTGCCACAAGGTTCGGTATGGGTCCGTTGCTGTTTGTCCTCTATGTGAATAGTCTTGCTGAGAGTTTTAGTAGGTTAAGTTGTACACCGGTTTTGTTTGCGGATGATGTTTATCTTATTTTGAAGGATGATACTTCCTCTCCAGATGCCGTTGAGTGCAGAATAAATAATTTTCTTGCTAGGTTTAATCAGTGGTCTTTAGATAATTCACTGACAATATACACTTTTAAAACAAAAGCAATGATGTTTGGAAGTCGGGTGTATGATCTTAACATTACTTTGGATCGGAATCCAGTAGTGTTTGTTATCAAGCATAGGATGTTAGGTACTTTGGTTGAATCATTTAATCATTTGAATTTCATGTTGACACTGTTCAACGTAAAGTCTTTGGAATTATTCGCAAGCTCTACTTAACTAATATGTATGTTCCTCAGTGGGTTAGAAGACGATTGGCTACTGCACTTCTTATGCCTCATGTGACTTATGGCTTAGAGATATTTTCTGGTACGATTGATCGTGTTTCCTGTAGGTTGCAACGTATAGTTAACTCTATTGTACGATTCGTCTATGGTGTGAAAAGGCGTGAGCACATTTCGGGTTATGTTGTGAGTTTACTGGGCGTTGATTTTGAACAATATATTTGTAGTAGGATTTTAGGTGCATTTTATAAGATTGTTCAAAATGGTGCAACTGTTTTGCGAAATAATATGTTTGGCTTTAATATGTCATCTAGGACAACTCAGATTTTTTATGCCTAGGATATTTAGCACTATTTTTGAGAAGTCCTTTGTGATACGTGTTGCTAGAATATGGAATCATTTGCCCGTTGAACTTTGAATTTTTTCACAGTCCAAAAATGCGTGTCGCTGAAAACTGTTGAATCATTTGAGATTAGTTCGTTGAATGGAGACGTGGTTGTAATATTTTATTTTAAATATTTTATTATATTTTTATTTTAAATTATCTTTTTATTATCTTTATCTGATGACGGTGGCATTAATTTTTTGTATTGTTACTAATGGTATATAGATGAATATTGCCCTTGTTTTTTGTATTTTTTGAAGTTTGAGTTTACTCAGGAATATTTATATTGTTAAGCCCTGAAGGGTTTTGGTAGTATGGAATGGAAATTGAATAAATAAATAAAAAATAAAAGCAAAAAATACGGTGATTGTATAAACTAACGAACGGAATTCTGAGATTTATGGAATGCCTACAACAGTTTGTGTTGAATCCAAATAAGTCGTTGACGAAGAAGATGAAAGCATAGAGTGCGATAGGTGTGAGGGAGAATTTCATGTTGTTTGTGCGAAGATGCGATGAGTTTTATGTCAAAGCAATTTGATGATATTCTGAGAGGAGTAACAGAAAATAATAAAAAAAAAACTTGAAAGTGTGCAGAAAGAGAACAGGGCTCTAAAGATTGAAGTTACCGAATTAAAGAAATCTGTTAAATTCTTAAACGATCAAAGAGTAAGAATTGATTGTGTCGTTATGGGAGTTGAAGCAAATAAATTAACTGCCACCGAAAATATTTTGAAACGGAATGATAACCGAAATAGAAGCAAGTCAATTGTTGTTAAATTTGATTCAAAGAAATCGAATGATATGCTGATGTCTATTAACCCAAAGTTGAAAGATGTTGAGGCGAATAAGACGGTATTTGTAAATAATTTTTTAAGTAAGGAAACTATGAGCTTACTTAATTATGCAAAGAATTTGAAGAAAATTGGATTTAGAGGTGTATATGGGACTGGTGGAAGAGTTTATGCCAAACGAAGTGAATTATCTAGCCAAGACTGATAAATGATATGGATGATGTGGAAAATTTATTGGAGAAAGCCCCAAGTTATGTACAGCAACGGCGTAAATAAAGGCATGAGGTGGAGGATGATGGATTTATGAATCATGTTCATATGTTAGTTTTTCGGAAAATATTATTAAAAATCGAATCCTTTTTAATGATGTTGAATAATTATTTTACAAATATAGATTTATTAAATGAACAATTAAACAATTCCTTAAAAAATTAAATATTATCTCTGTAAATGCCAGGAGCATTTCATCTATTTCCAAATTAAACAGCTTTAAAATTTTTTGTTTTACCTGCGATTATCTGTATACAAGAAACTCGGTTAAATAACGATTTAAGCCAGATATATAAAATTATAGGATACGATGTTGTTCATTGCTGCAGGTCGGAAGGCTATGGTGGTACATCATTACTTATAAAGAATAACTTGTTTTTCAAGGTGAAAAAATGTGTTAGTCAACAAAGTGTTAAAATTATTGTTGCAAAGCTTGTGGATGTCAAGACATTAAACATAGTGACATTCTACCGATCGCAGAGATGTAGAACATCGTGTTTTTTGAGAATGTTGGAAAATGTATTTAAGCAGTTTGGTTCGAATCCTTGTATTTTTTTTTTTGTTTGGTGATTGAAACATTGATGTTTTACAAACTGTAGTAACTAATGATTTGCTTAATTTGCTTTCGTCATTTGATTTCAGAAACTGTGATACGTTGGTTACCAGAAAGCTTAGTAATACTTCTATTGGTCACGTTTATACCAATATAATATCAAGTAACTTCATTGTTCGTGATTATAAAAAGGTAAAAGGGTTGTTCAAGTGCAAATTCCCTTATTTCTGTTTACAATGAATCCCTCTATTGATACTTCTAATTTGATTTCGTGTATTTACAATGCTCTAGAAAACAGCACAGTCAATAAAAATTCTACATACGACTTAAAGAAAAGAATTGCACCGTGGATTAATGGAAAAGCTATTAAAGCTTCGTAGGAAGAAGCCAACCTATAAAACAATCAAGGAATATATAATCATGAAATTGGCGTAAGATCGTATATGGAACATGATGCTTCATTAATATTTGAATATGTCCTTTGAATCGACTTTTTGTTAATTCTACAAAGGCAAAATTAATACGGTTTAGACCATATGTTCGTTTTAGAGGAAGTTTCAGTATTCATGCTGATGGAAATGAAGTTCAAAAAGTTTGTATGTTTGCATGTACAAAATAACCTTTCGTGGAATCTTCATATTGATCCAAACTCGCACCTGCAATAGGTATTTTGTATAAATTCAGGAAGAAATTTGACCGTGAAACCAAGTTTTTTTTATTCTAGGCTCTTATTCAAAGTCATATCAACTATTTGGCAATCATTTATGGATATGGAGCCACTGTACATTTGAAATCGATACAACGAATGCAAAATAAAGCAATAAATTCAGTTGCAAATTTGCCATTGATGTACTCTATGCTAAATTTGTATAAATATAAATTTCCAACGGTTTTACCAGTTCATGGTATTCATAAAATTCAATCATTATTATATGTCTGCAAATGTGTAAATGACATTGGACATCATACAATATTTCATATAATACTCGCAATAATGTCCTACTACAAGTAGTAGTCTGCCGTAGTGAAAAAACTAAGCAACGTATCCAACATTTTGGTAGTAAATTATATAATGATTTACCCCATGAATTGAGAAATATTAGAAGATATTCACTTTATAATTCAGAAATTAAAAAATGTCTGTTACGAAATGTTGAAGAACTCCTAAATTTTAAAGATAAATTTTAAAACTATTTTATTTGTACATTTTAAAAAATTGATATGTATGTTATTCATATATTAGTTGTTTAAATTGTGTCGACTTGCCTCTAAAATGCCTTAATGGCGCAGAGGCCTTTGTATACGAAAAGAATAAATGAATAAATTTTATTGAAAAGAAAAAAACTCTAGCGGGATAAAATTCCCAACTATATTTTGATTAGCAATTTGAGTAATTCATTCCGTTTAAAGACGTTTCATAAAATCAATTCTAGTTTTCCTTAGTATTAGATAGCCAAATACAAAATTGAGTCATTTAAGTAAGCACAATAAGGAGTCGAATTCCTGATAATACATCGAATACGAATGTCCTCCAATGACTGGGTGTTTTTGAGTGATTTTGTTGGGTCTATAGGGCATTGCATTTCATATACTTTTACAATTCAAGAATGATCTAGTTCATTGAAGAAGTATAAGCTGGTTTGGTTAAAATAGTACATTCTAGTCCATACAGATTTTTTACTGCCGTATAAATGAAAAATGAACACAAAAATAATAATAATTTATATACATATACGTACATATTTCATTTATCTATAAATATAAAATTTATATCAGTAAGTATCATCCTGCTATTACAAGATTTTTTGATGACATCATTCTAGCTTGCGCATATTTCAAAAATCTGTCTATTGCTGTAGGTATAATTTTCTTTTAAATAATAACAAGAATAAAAGCTGTAAGTTCGGCCGGGCCGAACTTACCAGTTATATCTTTTACTATAGACCGAGTGTATTTAATTTTATATTGACTACAGTTGTCTTTAAATCTTTCCTAAAATGCTGTCATCTGTTTTGATGCAGTTGGTAACGAAAAAATTTAGACATGTTTTAGGATAGATTTCAGATTGACATTAGAAACATTTGGATCAGAAATTGTGTGTCTGCGGTAAGTGGGAAAGATTATCTCAATTTGGTTTAATGTTAGATCTTCAAAGATAATATAACTTGGATTTTAAAATCATTTATGGTAGCATCCGTAAATGAAATGAAGTTATGAGATAAACTTTCATCGTTATTTTGTGTTGTCGTTACACAGATAAGTTGCGAGTTCACATGAGAAATTCTTAGAAGAACGTCAGCAACGACAGTATATCCTTCTGGTTTTTGAGTTACTTCATATCTTCTAAAAATGCTTTCCATCTTATCAATTTACAATTAAAGTTCTTATTATTTAGAGCAAATGTCAGTGCAAATATTTTCATTTTCGCTGAGTCATACAAGTAGTTTCTGAGGGACTTCAATACTATTGCTAGTAAGTCCTTTCTACACTCTTCTTCCAAGTGCTGTATTCTGTCGGATTTCCTGAAAAATCTCTTAAACATTTTACTACTTTCGTGATCTTGTGTAAATCAACGAGATATTCTCTTGGTCTCCACGATAACCTCAACAACATTTCAACATTTTCTTGACAGCTTCCCTAGACTATTCTACGTAAAGTCTAATAACACTTTTCATATCGTTCTTATTTTCCTTTTGCGAAGGACCAGGAAGGGGTGACAGGATGGAGGGCCCATATTCGAAGCAGTAGCCATTATAAACATATTTTTTAACCTCTTTTTTATTTGTTTCCTTTATAGTGTAAAAAGTATTATTTTTATTTTTGTTTATCAAGCCGATAATACACTTTATTCACTTTCAATTCTTATAATGATTTATTATCCAGTTGTTTGATTTCTGCTTATTTCCAAATGTTATTCATGTTGTTGTTGTTGACTAGCACTGGTGCATTGTCAGTAACAGAGTATTTCTCAATTCGTGTTCCGTAATAGGTAGAATAATACTAAATGGATGATCCTTATAGTAGAATGTTATTCATTGCGACGAACTAATCGTACATTTTAAAGAAGTTGCAAAGTATTTACGCTCCTTTTTGAACCATGTTTCAGTTTTTGGAATGTGTTTTCAGTAGTCCCGAACCGTGGTTTTGGTTCCGTTCGCTTCGGTTCAGCGTTATGTGTAAAAACAAACATACATTATCCAGTTCCTCACACAAAACTGATTTTCAAAAATCATCGCTGTAGCTACCCTCCAAGCAATTTTCAACATATTTATAATTTAATTATATAATATTAACTCGATGTTATAGGTATCGTATCGTTTCTTTTAAGTTGAAATACGGGTTTTTTGTTCAAAATTCGGTTCATTGAGTTTACGCTTATAAATTTTACGAAAAATATAATCGGGTTACGGAAGAAAATTTAGGGTTTCGCAGATGTTTTATAATGGGTTTCGATAGTTCTTTTTCCCGTTCCTTCCCGTTTGTAAAGTATCCTCTATATAGCAATATCTCCCGATATCCGTTATTTTGATGGTTGTAGCCACACTTTTCTGTATTTGTAGTTCAGTAGGTTTGGCGAAATCTGTTGTCCGACGCGAACACAGACAATTTTACTATTGGCCCTTTTTGAGGAGTTCAGGTTGCATAGGGGAATATTTTGATATTAATGTTGTAATTTCACCATTTATTGATAATAACTATGCCGGAGTTAACTGGATCAGATGCTGGGTTCTCCTTTAGTTGTGTTCATGTTGATGACATTTTTATAGCGCTATATAAAATTAAATCTAAATTTGTTGGAGCAGATGCTATACCGCCCGATTTTTGAAGTTCATTTTTTCATACATTTCTGATTATGTTTTGGACGTGTTTAATTATATTCTTATGACCTCTGCGTACCCCCTTTTGTGGAAGACAGCTCGTGTGGTCCCAATACCAGAAAGTAGTGTTGTAATCAACCCTGACGATCTTAGACCAATATATATTCTTCCAGTTGTTTCTAAAGTTTGTGAACACATTATGAAGGTCCAAGCTTTATCACACGTAAGGAGATATATTTATAGCGAGCAGTTTTCTTCCTATTAAAATCACAGTGCAACAGGATTGTTACTCTATATGACTGATGAGATTAGGGGTAATTTAAATTTGAACAGGAATACAGAAGTGGCGTCTTTAGATCTTATTAAGGCATTTATGCTGATTAGAAAGCTTAAGAATGATTTTAATTTTTCTGATACTGATTGTAAGCTTATAATTTCTTATTAGTGGTAGATCGCAATTTGTTTTTTATGTTTGTTATTTATCTTCAAGAATGCTTTCTCTTACTTGTGGTGTGCCACAAGGTTCGGTGTGGGTCCGTTGCTGTTTGTCCTCTATGTGAATAGTCTTGCTGAGAGTTTTAGTAGGTTAAGTTGTACACCGGTTTTGTTTGCGGATGATGTTTATCTTATTTTGAAGGATGATACTTCCTCTCCAGATGCCGTTGAGTGCAGAATAAATAATTTTCTTGCTAGGTTTAATCAGTGGTCTTTAGATAATTCACTGACAATATACACTTTTAAAACAAAAGCAATGATGTTTGGAAGTCGGGTGTATGATCTTAACATTACTTTGGATCGGAATCCAGTAGTGTTTGTTATCAAGCATAGGATGTTAGGTACTTTGGTTGAATCATTTAATCATTTGAATTTCATGTTGACACTGTTCAACGTAAAGTCTTTGGAATTATTCGCAAGCTCTACTTAACTAATATGTATGTTCCTCAGTGGGTTAGAAGACGATTGGCTACTGCACTTCTTATGCCTCATGTGACTTATGGCTTAGAGATATTTTCTGGTACGATTGATCGTGTTTCCTGTAGGTTGCAACGTATAGTTAACTCTATTGTACGATTCGTCTATGGTGTGAAAAGGCGTGAGCACATTTCGGGTTATGTTGTGAGTTTACTGGGCGTTGATTTTGAACAATATATTTGTAGTAGGATTTTAGGTGCATTTTATAAGATTGTTCAAAATGGTGCAACTGTTTTGCGAAATAATATGTTTGGCTTTAATATGTCATCTAGGACAACTCAGATTTTTTATGCCTAGGATATTTAGCACTATTTTTGAGAAGTCCTTTGTGATACGTGTTGCTAGAATATGGAATCATTTGCCCGTTGAACTTTGAATTTTTTCACAGTCCAAAAATGCGTGTCGCTGAAAACTGTTGAATCATTTGAGATTAGTTCGTTGAATGGAGACGTGGTTGTAATATTTTATTTTAAATATTTTATTATATTTTTATTTTAAATTATCTTTTTATTATCTTTATCTGATGACGGTGGCATTAATTTTTTGTATTGTTACTAATGGTATATAGATGAATATTGCCCTTGTTTTTTGTATTTTTTGAAGTTTGAGTTTACTCAGGAATATTTATATTGTTAAGCACTGAAGGGTTTTGGTAGTATGGAATGGAAATTGAATAAATAAATAAAAAATAAAAGCAAAAAATACGGTGATTGTATAAACTAACAAACGGAATTCTGAGATTTATGGAATGCCTACAACAAGTAGACGCAGTTTAAAAAAAGAAACAGTTTGTGTTGAATCCAAATAAGTCGTTGACGAAGAAGATGAAAGCATAGAGTGCGATAGGTGTGAGGGAGAATTTCATGTTGTTTGTGCGAAGATGCGATGAGTTTTATGTCAAAGCAATTTGATGATATTCTGAGAGGAGTAACAGAAAATAATAAAAAAAAACTTGAAAGTGTGCAGAAAGAGAACAGGGCTCTAAAGATTGAAGTTACCGAATTAAAGAAATCTGTTAAATTCTTAAACGATCAAAGAGTAAGAATTGATTGTGTCGTTATGGGAGTTGAAGCAAATAAATTAACTGCCACCGAAAATATTTTGAAACGGAATGATAACCGAAATAGAAGCAAGTCAATTGTTGTTAAATTTGATTCAAAGAAATCGAATGATATGCTGATGTCTATTAACCCAAAGTTGAAAGATGTTGAGGCGAATAAGACGGTATTTGTAAATAATTTTTTAAGTAAGGAAACTATGAGCTTACTTAATTATGCAAAGAATTTGAAGAAAATTGGATTTAGAGGTGTATATGGGACTGGTGGAAGAGTTTATGCCAAACGAAGTGAATTATCTAGCCAAGACTGATAAATGATATGGATGATGTGGAAAATTGATTGGAGAAAGCCCCAAGTTATGTACAGCAACGGCGTAAATAAAGGCATGAGGTGGAGGATGATGGATTTATGAATCATGTTCATATGTTAGTTTTTCGGAAAATATTATTAAAAATCGAATCCTTTTTAATGATGTTGAATAATTATTTTACAAATATAGATTTATTAAATGAACAATTAAACAATTCCTTAAAAAATTAAATATTATCTCTGTAAATGCCAGGAGCATTTCATCTATTTCCAAATTAAACAGCTTTAAAATTTTTTGTTTTACCTGCGATTATCTGTATACAAGAAACTCGGTTAAATAACGATTTAAGCCAGATATATAAAATTATAGGATACGATGTTGTTCATTGCTGCAGGTCGGAAGGCTATGGTGGTACATCATTACTTATAAAGAATAACTTGTTTTTCAAGGTGAAAAAATGTGTTAGTCAACAAAGTGTTAAAATTATTGTTGCAAAGCTTGTGGATGTCAAGACATTAAACATAGTGACATTCTACCGATCGCAGAGATGTAGAACATCGTGTTTTTTGAGAATGTTGGAAAATGTATTTAAGCAGTTTGGTTTGAATCCTTGTATTTTTTTTTTGTTTGGTGATTGAAACATTGATGTTTTACAAACAGACTAGAAAGCTTAGTAATACTTCTATTGGTCACGTTTATACCAATTTGGAAAAGCTCGTCAAGTTAGCTCTGTGAAACATTATTTATCGGACCATAAACTAATATCATGCGTAATTGATTTAACTATTGGGTAGTCTGATATAATATCAAGTAACTTCATTGTTCGTGATTATAAAAAGGTAAAAGGGTTGTTCAAGTGCAAATTCCCTTATTTCTGTTTACAATGAATCCCTCTATTGATACTTCTAATTTGATTTCGTGTATTTACAATGCTCTAGAAAACAGCACAGTCAATAAAAATCCTACATACGACTTAAAGAAAAGAATTGCACCGTGGATTAATGGAAAAGCTATTAAAGCTTCGTAGGAAGAAGCCAACCTATAAAACAATCAAGGAATATATAATCATGAAATTGGCGTAAGATCGTATATGGAACATGATGCTTCATTAATATTTGAATATGTCCTTTGAATCGACTTTTTGTTAATTCTACAAAGACAAAATTAATACGGTTTAGACCATATGTTCGTTTTAGAGGAAGTTTCAGTATTCATGCTGATGGAAATGAAGTTCAAGAAGTTTGTATGTTTGCATGTACAAAATAACCTTTCGTGGAATCTTCATATTGATCCAAACTCGCACCTGCAATAGGTATTTTGTATAAATTCAGGAAGAAATTTGACCGTGAAACCAAGTTTTTTTTATTCTAGGATCTTATTCAAAGTCATATCAACTATTTGGCAATCATTTATGGATATGGAGCCACTGTACATTTGAAATCGATACAACGAATGCAAAATAAAGCAATAAATTCAGTTGCAAATTTGCCATTGATGTACTCTATGCTAAATTTGTATAAATATAAATTTCCAACGGCTTTACCAGTTCATGGTATTCATAAAATTCAATCATTATTATATGTCTGCAAATGTGTAAATGACATTGGACATCATACAATATTTCATATAATACTCGCAATAATGTCCTACTACAAGTAGTAGTCTGCCGTAGTGAAAAAACTAAGCAACGTATCCAACATTTTGGTAGTAAATTATATAATGATTTACCCCATGAATTGAGAAATATTAGAAGATATTCACTTTATAATTCAGAAATTAAAAAATGTCTGTTACGAAATGTTGAAGAACTCCTAAATTTTAAAGATAAATTTTAAAACTATTTTATTTGTACATTTTAAAAAATTGATATGTATGTTATTCATATATTAGTTGTTTAAATTGTGTCGACTTGCCTCTAAAATGCCTTAATGGCGCAGAGGCCTTTGTATACGAAAAGAATAAATGAATAAATTTTATTGAAAAGAAAAAAACTCTAGCGGGATAAAATTCCCAACTATATTTTGATTAGCAATTTGAGTAATTCATTCCGTTTAAACACGTTTCATAAAATCAATTCTAGTTTTCCTTAGTATTAGATAGCCAAATACAAAATTGAGTCATTTAAGTAAGCACAATAAGGAGTCGAATTCCTGATAATACATCGAATACGAATGTCCTCCAATGACTGGGTGTTTTTGAGTGATTTTGTTGGGTCTATAGGGCATTGCATTTCATATACTTTTACAATTCAAGAATGATCTAGTTCATTGAAGAAGTATAAGCTGGTTTGGTTAAAATAGTACATTCTAGTCCATACAGATTTTTTACTGCCGTATAAATGAAAAATGAACACAAAAAATAATAATTTATATACATATACGTACATATTTCATTTATCTATAAATATAAAATTTATATCAGTAAGTATCATCCTGCTATTACAAGATTTTTTGATGACATCATTCTAGCTTGCGCATATTTCAAAAATCTGTCTATTGCTGTAGGTATAATTTTCTTTTAAATAATAACAAGAATAAAAGCTGTAAGTTCGGCCGGGCCGAACTTACCAGTTATATCTTTTACTATAGACCGAGTGTATTTAATTTTATATTGACTACAGTTGTCTTTAAATCTTTCCTAAAATGCTGTCATCTGTTTTGATGCAGTTGGTAACGAAAAAATTTAGACATATTTTAGGATAGATTTCAGATTGACATTAGAAACATTTGGATCAGAAATTGTGTGTCTGCGGCAAGTGGGAAAGATTATCTCAATTTGGTTTAATGTTAGATCTTCAAAGATAATATAACTTGGATTTTAAAATCATTTATGGTAGCATCCGTAAATGAAATGAAGTTATGAGATAAACTTTCATCGTTATTTTGTGTTGTCGTTACACAGATAAGTTGCGAGTTCACATGAGAAATTCTTAGAAGAACGTCAGCAACGACAGTATATCCTTCTGGTTTTTGAGTTACTTCATATCTTCTAAAAATGCTTTCCATCTTATCAATTTACAATTAAAGTTCTTATTATTTAGAGCAAATGTCAGTGCAAATATTTTCATTTTCGCTGAGTCATACAAGTAGTTTCTGAGGGACTTCAATACTATTGCTAGTAAGTCCTTTCTACACTCTTCTTCCAAGTGCTGTATTCTGTCGGATTTCCTGAAAAATCTCTTAAACATTTTACTACTTTCGTGATCTTGTGTAAATCAACGAGATATTCTCTTGGTCTCCACGATAACCTCAACAACATTTCAACATTTTCTTGACAGCTTCCCTAGACTATTCTACGTAAAGTCTAATAACACTTTTCATATCGTTCTTATTTTCCTTTTGCGAAGGACCAGGAAGGGGTGACAGGATGGAGGGCCCATATTCGAAGCAGTAGCCATTATAAACATATTTTTTAACCTCTTTTTTATTTGTTTCCTTTATAGTGTAAAAAGTATTATTTTTATTTTTGTTTATCAAGCCGATAATACACTTTATTCACTTTCAATTCTTATAATGATTTATTATCCAGTTGTTTGAT
This sequence comes from Musca domestica, assembly GCF_030504385.1. Classification (NCBI taxonomy): domain Eukaryota; kingdom Metazoa; phylum Arthropoda; class Insecta; order Diptera; family Muscidae; genus Musca; species Musca domestica. Next base: position 6,282,548 of record NW_026712328.1, on the reverse strand, counting down.
TTCTGCTTATTTCCAAATGTTATTCATGTTGTTGTTGTTGACTAGCACGGGTGCATTGTCAGTAACAGAGTATTTCTCAATTCGTGTTCCGTAATAGGTAGAATAATACTAAATGGATGATCCTTATAGTAGAATGTTATTCATTGCGACGAACTAATCGTACATTTTAAAGAAGTTGCAAAGTATTTACGCTCCTTTTTGAACCATGTTTCAGTTTTTGGAATGTGTTTTCAGTAGTCCCGAACCGTGGTTTTGGTTCCGTTCGCTTCGGTTCAGCGTTATGTGTAAAAACAAACATACATTATCCAGTTCCTCACACAAAACTGATTTTCAAAAATCATCGCTGTAGCTACCCTCCAAGCAATTTTCAACATATTTATAATTTAATTATATAATATTAACTCGATGTTATAGGTATCGTATCGTTTCTTTTAAGTTGAAATACGGGTTTTTTGTTCAAAATTCGGTTCATTAAGTTTACGCTTATAAATTTTACGAAAAATATAATCGGGTTACGGAAGAAAATTTAGGGTTTCGCAGATGTTTTATAATGGGTTTCGATAGTTCTTTTTCCTGTTCCTTCCCGTTTGTAAAGTATCCTCTATATAGCAATATCTCCCGATATCCGTTATTTTGATGGTTGTAGCCACACTTTTCTGTATTTGTAGTTCAGTAGGTTTTAGCTCCGGTGGGGGAACATTGCATATATAGGTCCAGTTGAGTGCAGATAAATAATTTTCTTGCTAGGTTTAATCAGTGGTCTTTAGATAATTCACTGACAATATACACTTTTAAAACAAAAGCAATGATGTTTGGAAGTCGGGTGTATGATCTTAACATTACTTTGGATCGGAATCCAGTAGTGTTTGTTATCAAGCATAGGATGTTAGGTACTTTGGTTGAATCATTTAACAATTTGAATTTCATGTTGACACTGTTCAACGTAAAGTCTTTGGAATTATTCGCAAGCTCTACTTAAGTAATATGTATGTTCCTCAGTGGGTTAGAAGACGATTGGCTACTGCACTTCTTATGCCTCATGTGACTTATGGCTTAGATATATTTTCTGGTACGATTGATCGTGTTTCCTGTAGGTTGCAACGTATAGTTAACTCTATTGTACGATTCGTCTATGGTGTGAAAAGGCGTGAGCACATTTCGGGTTATGTTGTGAGTTTACTGGGCGTTGATTTTGAACTATATATTTGTAGTAGGATTTTAGGTGCATTTTATAAGATTGTTCAAAATGGTGCAACCGTTTTGCGAAATAATATGTTTAGCTTTAATATGTCATCTAGGACCACTCAGATTTTTTATGCCTAGGATATTTAGCACTATTTTTGAGAAGTCCTTTGTGATACGTGTTGCTAGAATATGGAATCATTTGCCCGTTGAACTTTGAATTTTTTCACAGTCCAAAAATGCGTGTCGCTGAAAACTGTTGAATCATTTGAGATTAGTTCGTTGAATGGAGACGTGGTTGTAATATTTTATTTTAAATATTTTATTATATTTTTATTTTAAATTATCTTTTTATTATCTTTATCTGATGACGGTGGCATTAATTTTTTGTATTGTTACTAATGGCAAATATCTCGGAAACTGACGTCCAAAGTTGAAAGATGTTGAGGCGAATAAGACGGTATTTGTAAATGATTTTTTAAGTAAGGAAACTATGAGCTTACTTAATTATGCAAAGAATTTGAAGAAAATCGGATGTAGAGGTGTATATGGGACTGGTGGAACAGTTTATGCCAAACGAAGTGAATTATCTAGCCAAGACTGATAAATGATATGGATGATGTGGAAAATTTATTGGAGAAAGCCCCAAGTTATGTACAGCAACGGCGTAAATAAAGGCATTAGGTGGAGGATGATGGATTTATTAATCATGTTCATATGTTAGTTTTTCGGAAAATATTATTAAAAATCGAATCCTTTTTAATGATGTTGAATAATTATTTTACAAATATAGATTTATTAAATGAACAATTAAACAATTCCTAAAAAATTAAATATTATCTCTGTAAATGCCAGGAGCATTTCATCTATTTCCAAATTAAACAGCTTTAAAATTTTTTGTTTTACCTGCGATTATCTGTACACAAGAAACTCGGTTAAATAACGATTTAAGCCAGATATATAAAATTATAGGATACGATGTTGTTCATTGCTGCAGGTCGGAAGGCTATGGTGGTACATCATTACTTATAAAGAATAACTTGTTTTTCAAGGTGAAAAAATGTGTTAGTCAACAAAGTGTTAAAATTATTGTTGCAAAGCTTGTGGATGTCAAGACATTAAACATAGTGACATTCTACCGGTCGCAGAGATGTAGAACATCGTGTTTTTTAAGAATGTTGGAAAATGTATTTAAGCAGTTTGGTTCGAATCCTTGTTTTTTTTTTTTTTTTTGTTTGGTGATTGAAACATTGATGTTTTACAAACTGCAGTAACTAATGATTTGCTTAATTTGCTTTCGTCATTTGATTTCAGAAACTGTGATACGTTGGTTACAAGAAAGCTTAGTAATACTTCTATTGGTCACGTTTATACCAATTTGGAAAAGCTCGTCAAGTTAGCTCTGTGAAACATTATTTATCGGACCATAAACTAATATCATGCGTAATTGATATAACTATTGGGCAGTCTGATATAATATCAAGTAACTTCATTGTTCGTGATTATAAAAAGGTAAAAGGGTTGTTCAAGTGCAAATTCCCTTATTGCTGTTTACAATGAATCCCTCTATTGATACTTCTAATTTGATTTCGTGTATTTACAATGCTCTAGAAAACAGCTCAGTCAATAAAAATTCTACATACGTCTTAAAGAAAAGAATTGCACCGTGGATTAATGGAAAAGCTATTAAAGCTTCGTAGGAAGAAGCCAACCTATAAAACAATCAAGGAACATATAATCATGAAATTGGCGTAAGATCGTATATGGAACATGATTCTTCATTAATATTTGAATATGTCCTTTGAATCGACTTTTTGTTAATTCTACAAAGGCAAAATTAATACGGTTTAGACCATATTAGGAAGTTTCAGTATTCATGCTGATGGAAATTAAGTTCAAGAAGTTTGTATGTTTGCATGTACAAAATAACCTTTCGTGGAATCTTCATATTGATCCAAACTCGCACCTGCAATAGGTATTTTGTATAAATTCAGGAAGAAATTTGACCGTGAAACCAAGTTTTTTTTTATTCTAGGCTCTTATTCAAAGTCATATCAACTATTTGGCAATCATTTATGGATATGGAGCCACTGTACATTTGAAATCGATACAACGAATGCAAAATAAAGCAATAAATTCAGTTGCAAATTTGCCATTGATGTACTCTATGCTAAATTTGTATAAATATAAATTTCCAACGGCTTTACCAGTTCATGGTATTCATAAAATTCAATCATTATTATATGTCTGCAAATGTGTAAATGACATTGGACATCATACAATATTTCATATAATACTCGCAATAATGTCCTACTACAAGTAGTAGTCTGCCGTAGTGAAAAAACTAAGCAACGTATCCAACATTTTGGTAGTAAATTATATAATGATTTACCCCATGAATTGAGAAATATTAGAAGATATTCACTTTATAATTCAGAAATTAAAAAATGTCTGTTACGAAATGTTGAAGAACTCCTAAATTTTAAAGATAAATTTTAAAACTATTTTATTTGTACATTTTAAAAAATTGATATGTATGTTATTCATATATTAGTTGTTTAAATTGTGTCGACTTGCCTCTAAAATGCCTTAATGGCGCAGAGGCCTTTGTATACGAAAAGAATAAATGAATAAATTTTATTGAAAAGAAAAAAACTCTAGCGGGATAAAATTCCCAACTATATTTTGATTAGCCATTTGAGTAATTCATTCCGTTTAAAGACGTTCCATAAAATCAATTCTAGTTTTCCTTAGTATTAGATAGCCAAATACAAAAATTGAGTCATTTAAGTAAGCACAATAAGGAGTCGAATTCCTGATAACACATCGAATACGAATGTCCTCCAATGACTGGGTGTTTTTGAGTGATTTTGTTGGGTCTATAGGGCATTGCATTTTATATACTTTTACAATTGAAGAATGATCTAGTTCATTGAAGAAGTATAAGCTGGTTTGGTTAAAATAGTTCATTCTAGTCCACACAGATTTTTTACTGCCGTATAAATGAAAAATGATCACAAAAAATAATAATAATTTATAATGTACATATTTCATTTATCTATAAATATAAAATTTATATCAGTAAGTATCATCCTGCTATTATTTTGCTTCTGATGACATCATTCTAGCTTGCGCATATTTCAAAAATCTGTCTATTGCTGTAGGTATAATTTTCTTTTAAATAATAACAAGAATAAAAGCTGTAAGTTCGGCCGGGCCGAACTTACCAGTTATATCCTTTACTATAGACCGAGTGTATTTAATTTTATATTGACTACAGTTGTCTTTAAATCTTTCCTAAAATGCTGTCATCTGTTTTGATGCAGTTGGTAACGAAAAAAATTAGACATATTTTAGGATAGATTTCAGATTGACATTAGAAACATTTGGATCAGAAATTGTGTGTCTGCGGTAAGTGGGAAAGATTATCTCAATTTGGTTTAATGTTAGATCTTCAAAGATAATATAACTTGGATTTTAAAATCATTTATAGTAGCATCCGTAAATGAAATGAAGTTATGAGATAAACTTTCATCGTTATTTTGTGTTGTCGTTACACAGATAAGTTGCGAGTTCACATGAGAAATTCTTAGAAGAACGTCAGCAACGACAGTATATCCTTCTGGTTTTTGAGTTACTTCATATCTTCTAAAAATGCTTTCCATCTTATCAATTTACAATTAAAGTTCTTATTATTTAGAGCAAATGTCAGTGCAAATATTTTCATTTTCGCTGAGTCATACAAGTAGTTTCTAAGGGACTTCAATACTATTGCTAGTAAGTCCTTTCTACACTCTTCTTCCAAGTGCTGTATTCTGTCGGATTTCCTGAAAAATCTCTTAAACATTTTACTACTTTCGTGATCTTGTGTAAATCAACGAGATATTCTCTTGGTCTCCACGATAACCTCAACAACATTTCAACATTTTCTTGACAGCTTCCCTAGACTATTCTACGTAAAGTCTAATAACACTTTTCATATCGTTCTTATTTTCCTTTTGCGAAGGACCAGGAAGGGGTGACAGGATGGAGGGCCCATATTCGAAGCAGTAGCCATTATAAACATATTTTTTAACCTCTTTTTTATTTGTTTCCTTTATAGTGTAAAAAGTAATATTTTTATTTTTGTTTATCAAGCCGATAATACACTTTATTCACTTTCAATTCTTATAATGATTTATTATCCAGTTGTTTGATTTCTGCTTATTTCCAAATGTTATTCATGTTGTTGTTGTTGACTAGCACGGGTGCATTGTCAGTAACAGAGTATTTCTCAATTCGTGTTCCGTAATAGGTAGAATAATACTAAATGGATGATCCTTATAGTAGAATGTTATTCATTGCGACGAACTAATCGTACATTTTAAAGAAGTTGCAAAGTATTTACGCTCCTTTTTGAACCATGTTTCAGTTTTTGGAATGTGTTTTCAGTAGTCCCGAACCGTGGTTTTGGTTCCGTTCGCTTCGGTTCAGCGTTATGTGTAAAAACAAACATACATTATCCAGTTCCTCACACAAAACTGATTTTCAAAAATCATCGCTGTAGCTACCCTCCAAGCAATTTTCAACATATTTATAATTTAATTATATAATATTAACTCGATGTTATAGATATCGTATCGTTTCTTTTAAGTTGAAATACGGGTTTTTTGTTCAAAATTCGGTTCATTAAGTTTACGCTTATAAATTTTACGAAAAATATAATCGGGTTACGGAAGAAAATTTAGGGTTTCGCAGATGTTTTATAATGGGTTTCGATAGTCCTTTTAATTTTAAAGCAATAATCAATTGACTAGACTTTAAGTACACAGACAAATGACCACATTATTTGAACGAACAAGAAATGTCAACGCTTGACCAAAGCGGATGTTCTTTTTTTCGCAAAACCAGCTGACCTTCCCTTTAGCCAGCCTCTATAGCAATATCTCCCGATATCCGTTATTTTGGTGGTTGTAGCCACAATTTATTGTATTTGTAGTTCAGTAGGTTTTAGCTCCGGTGGGGGAACATTGCATATATAGGTCCAGGTTTTCGTATAACCCCAATATGACGGTGTCTGATGGTTTCGGTAGTTTGATGGTTTTAGTCACATTTTTTCACCGATTTCTCTAAAAATTGGTAATTATGGTTCGTAATGGGTTTTACATCCAGTGGCAGAGCTTTAAATAGGTGGATCTACAATTTCCTAGTGCACATATAACGGTACCTTCGGATGTTCGGTATATTGACGATTTTAGTCACATTCTGTCTAATCAACTTAATTGTTTTTTTGTAAGCTTTAACTGCATTATCTAACCGACCTCTCTGGTATTTGTAGTTTGAAGTGGAATACGTTTGAATCGAGATGCTTTTATATAAAAATGGTTTCTTTAGCTAATAGTGGAGGGTATTTAAAGTTCGGTCCGGTAGAAATTATGTTTTTTACTTGTTGATTATATTAATTTTTTCTGTTATCCTAATTTAGTCATGAGCATTATTGTCTACAAAATATTAATTTTAATAAATCTATGGTAACAGTCGACTAATAATGTTACAAGCTAAAAAGCAGCAATTTCGGCTGGACCGAACTTTGAATACCCTCCACCATTTTGAACGAATTTGGAAATTTTCAAAAAATATAATCTTTTAAAAATTCTGTTAAACTCCTTTGTGATACGTGTTGCTAGAATATGGAATCATTTGTCTGTTGAACTTTGATTTTTTTTCACAGTCCAACAATGCGTTTCGCTAAAGACTATTGAATCGCTTGAGATTAGTTCGTTGAATGGAGACGTGGTTGTAATATTACTGTTCTTATTTTAAATTATCTTTTTTTTAACTTTATCTGATGACGGTGGCAATTATTTATTTTTTTTTTTTTGTATTGTTGCTTATGGTATATAGATGAATATTGCCCTTGTTTTTTGTATTTTTTTAAGGTATGCCTGGGGAGCCAAGTTTAAGTTTACTCAGGAATATTTATATTGTTAATACTATTTATTGGCCATGAAGGCTTTAGTTTTTTCCATCTATGTCTGCACAAGCTGCACGTAACCAGCAGTCACAACTTTTACACAACGCACTGCCCTGTGTCTTAGTAAAGTGTTGATTACAAGCCTTGAATTTAAGTGGCATATTAAAAAAAGCAGCAAAAACTTGAAAACAACAAAAAGAAACAGGCAAATGCAACTACAATGCAAAAACAGCAACACTGCAAAAGTTACGCAACACAGCAGTATCAATATCAGCAACAAAAGTTTCGAGTCTAGATTGAGTCCTTAAAAATTGCAATGTACGTTTTAACATGAAAAATAAGAATTCAGATAGCGGAGCTTTTAGTAATTTGTCGTCTACTCTTACAGGGTTGCCAACTTTTAAATTAAATTCAAATGTTAAATATTTTAAAACTCCCTTAATTTCTAATTTATATAAGGGCTTGTCTCAATATAAGACCCTTTGAGTCTCGCCAATATTGATCTCCACTAAAATAGCTCCATCTCCCTAGCACATTTTAAGAAAGTCGGTTCAGCCGTCTATAAGGAAAATATAAAATCTGCAATGTTGAAAATAGAAATATTTGAAATTAATTCTTGAAAATATTTAATAACGTTTATATGTCTTGATTTTTTTGTAGAATGCCATCAGTTGAAAATCCTGAAGAAGTTGCTGGTCCGCCAGTCCCTAAAACAGAGCTGGAAGAGTTGCAAATTAAAGCAAATAGTGTGGCAGATGAGGTAAGTTACATATAACACATATATGGAATTTTTTATAGTTAATCATTTATTAATTTTTTATACTCTACTATAGTATGAAAGATATATTAATTTTGTTAGCCCGTAAATACGAAATATACATCTTAGACCCTACAACATATAGCCCCCCATATAATGGTACCTACCAACATTCAATATTTAGATAATTTTACCGACATTATTCACCGGAATTTTTTAAAATTTGGCATTTGATGTTCATAATGGATACCAAATCCTATGACAGACAATTGTATGTGCAGGTCAACGTCTTCGTATAGCCCCCATATAACGGTACCTCCCAATATTCGGTATTTTTGATGATTTTAGCATCATTTTAGCACACCGGAGTAGTTTCAAATTACGCATTTAGAGTTCGTAATGGGAACTACAGTCTGTGACAAAAAATTGTCTTTGAAGGTTCAAGTCTTCGTATAGGCTCCATATATCAGTAACTCCCTAAATTCGGTATTTTGACGATTTTAGGTACAATACTCACCGAAATTATTTGAGATGTCCTATTTGAAGTTCGTAAAGGATGCTACAGCCTGTGATAGAGAATTGTCTATACAGATCCAGGTCTTTGTATAGCTCCTATATAACGGGACCTTACTATATACGGTATTTTTATAAGTTTAGCTACATTATTCACCGTTTATTTCACGTTTCGAATATGAATATGGTAATGGCTTATGACAGATAATGCTTATGTAGTTCCACGTCGTATAGATCCCAATATAACGGCTATCTTCGATATTTTTAAGATTTTAACCGAACTATTAACGGATTTAATTTTTTGAAAATTTCTAAATTCGTTATAAATGGTGGAGGGTATTCAAAGTTCGGCCCGGCCGAACTTACTGCTTTTTAACTTGTTTAAATTTGTAAATTCCAAAAGAAAGCACAGAAATGTCCTAGCAGTATGAAACTTGGTGGTAGTGAATCTTACGATAACTAAGCGATTGATAATTTATTTGCCGACTTTTTTCAATCATCTTACATCTCGAATGCTTTCCACGGTTCTAATTGCTACAATATTGAGAAAGTAAATCATACTCTTTGTATTATCCTAAGAGAAGATGAAGTTTTTTCTAGATTAAAAACGTTACACTCCTCATTCTCTCCACGGCAAGCACCATTCCAAAACTCTTCCAACTTTTGATATCACGAAGGATATCACATAATTTAAACAGTATAATTTCGAATTTTTTAAAACGGTTTCATTGAAGGTAGATGTATGATTACCAATATATTAGAATTTTTTTGTCAAGTTCACAGTGGTTTTGTGCACGAGTAACAGACTGACGTTATTTATACTGATATTAGCAAAGTTTTTGGTACGGTAGTTTATAAGTTACTGTTGCATGAACTAAATTTAATGGGTATCCCAACATCCCTGTTAAACTGAATATCCTCCTACTTTGAAAATCATATCCAAGAAGTTATTTTTAATCAATCCTCTTCAAAGAATACTACTGTTTCATGTACCCCAGAAATGTCACTTAGATTCATTATTATTAGTTCTTTACCTGAAAGATCTTCCGAATGTAGTTAGATTTTTCAAAATTTTAATGTACGCTGATAATGTAAATCTCCTTACAATATGATTTACTCTCCCTCGTAAACTGGTGTAGCGCAAAATGGTACGTCTCTTAATTTAAAAAATATAAAAGTTGTCGGTTTTTCGATCTCGATATATATATCATATCCATAGTTATATATATATATATATATATATATATATATATATATATATATATATATATATATATATATATATATATTATATATATATATATATATATATATATATATATATATATATATATATATATATATATATATATATATATATATATATATATATACATATATATATATATATATATATATATATATATATATCCGTCTGTGTGGAAATCACTCCAGCTTCAGTCCACGAATATGTCTGTACCGGAAGATTTAAGGTTTTTTCAGTGTATTATTCACAGTTTTGAACCGAATTTCCTGTAAATTGCCACTATAGGTGTTCGTTTACTAAGAACATCTTTGCATAGAAATGTCCATATAGGTCTGAATTTTTGAATAGTTCTCAAATAAATGTGTGTCCAGAAATTTGTTATTATTTATTTTTCATGATTTTTGTGACATTATTCAAAATACCTAATATTAGGACGTACCATTAAATGGGGGCTACACGAAAACGTGGCCAATCAATTTTATCAGAGTAAAATTTATAGAATCCACAATTTACATCCATATTCTAGAGCAGCAGGCTAAAAAATAATTTATTAATTACGTAAGTATCACCAAACTCTTTGGACCAACGCTTAATGAAGACCAGTCAAGGTTTTGCTTTTTAACGCAAGAATTAATATGCAAACCAAGCTTAGTATTACGCTCAAATCAACAGAAGATTCAACTTTATCCAATTTGTAGGAGTCAGTAATGTAGTTGGATAATAGTGGCGGAGATCGAAAGAACGACAACTTTTATATTTTTTAGATTAAGAGACGTACCATTTTGCGCTACACCAGTTTACGAGGGAGTGTAAATAGTATTGTAAGGAGTTTTAATCGCTAAGTGATTTTGTGTGCAGGAAGAGCTTCACATCATCAACGTACATTAAAATTTTGAAAAATCAAACTACATTCGGAAGATCTTTCAGGTAAAGAACCAATAATAATGGATCTAGTGACATTCCTGGGGTACATGAAACAATAAAATTCCTTGAAGAGGATTGATTAAAAATAACTATGGATATGATACTCAGTTTAACAGGGATGTTGGGATATCCATTAAATTTAGTTCATGCAACAGTAACTTATAAACTACCGTACCAAAAACTTTGCTAATATCAGTATAAATAACGTCAGTCTGTAACTCATCGAAATTATACTGTTTAATAATGTGATATCCTTCGTAATATCGAAAGTTGGAAGAGTTTTGGAATGGCGCTTGGTGTGGAGAGAATGAGGAGCGAAACGTTTTTAATCTAGAAAAAACTTCATTTTCTGTTAGGATAATACGAAGAATATGATTTAATTTCTCAATATTGTAGCAATTAGAACCGTTAAAAGCAGTCGAGATGTAAGATGATTGAAAAAAGGCTGTAGCATCCTTTACGAACTTCAAATACGACATCTCAAATAATTTCGGTGAGTATTGTATCTAAAATCGTCAAAATACCGAATTTAGGGAGTTACTGATATATGGGGCCTATTCGAAGACCTGAACCTTCAAAGACAAGTTTTTGTCACAGACTGTAGTTCCCATTACGAACTCTAAATGCGTAATTTGAAACTACTCCGGTGTGCTAAAATGATGCTAAAATCATCAAAATACCGAATATTGGGAGGTATCGTTATATGGGATCTATACGAAGACGTTGACCTGCACATACAATTTTCTGTCATAGGCTTTGGTATCCATTATGAACATCAAATACCAAATACAAAAAAATCCGGTGAATAATGTCGGTAAAATTATCAAAATACCGAATATTGGTAGCTGCCGTTATATGGGTGGCTATATGGAAACGTAGACCTTCGTGGTCCACATGTGTACAAAATTGTAGCCTTCTATCTCAATTTGTTTAAAAGCTAACGTGATTACAACAGACAGACGGACAGACAAACGGATATCACTAAATCGCTAATCGACAGAATTTTACTCTGATCAAATATATATACTTTGTTGGGTCTGACATGGGTATTTCGAGGAGTTACAAACGGAATGAAAAAGTTAATATACCCTCCATAGTATGGTGGAGGGTATAAAAAGGATTATGCAAAGGTTTTGTCCCATCTATATTAAATATTTTGAATAACATTTGGAGTTTTCAGAGTTATATGTCTTCCTTGAGGAAGAATACTTTTAATAGTTCAGTACAGTGAAAATGTGGAATTTCAATTCATTTGAATAATCTGCTTTTTTAATTGTGCAAACATCTCATTGGGGTAAACCAATCAAGACCCTGATATATATTTTGTTGAACTGTAGGTCAGATAATGCAAATATAGTTTAAATCCCTTACACAGAAAACAAATTATTTTACCAGACAAACTAATAACAATAGTTTTAAAAAGTCTGTTACAAAATGTTATTTTAAAAAACGAAACTTCACGCTGCTGAGGTGAGTCAAATTTGAAGATGTTTACATCGTCATCGTTTACATCACGTAACATAGATTTCCTATAATTACGAATATTAACATTACAAGTATCCAGGTTAAACCTGAATATTAACACTGTTTTACAACGTGCTACAACAACAAGCTTATATTATATGATTATATGATGAACATTTACAGCGACTAAGTGGCTTGAAATAGTTAATATTGGGCCCTGCACAACAATTGCAGTTGGATTAGAATTTGCTCTCTTTTTTCAGTGTATTATTCACAGTTTTGAACCGAATTTCCTGTAAATTGCCACTATAGGTGTTCGTTTACTAAGAGCATCTTTGCATAGAAATGTCCATATAGGTTTAAATTTTGAATAGTTCTCATACAATTGTGTATCTAGAAATTTTGTATTCTTTATTTTTCATGATTTTTGTGACATTATTCAAAATACCGAATATTAGGACGTACCATTAAATGGGGGCTACACGAAAACGTGACCAATTTACGAACTTATCTTACTGAGTTGTACTCATTCAATTTTATCAGAGTAAAATTTATAGAATCCACAATTTACATCCATATTCTAGAGCAGTAGGCTAAAAAATAATTTATTAATTACGTAAGTATCACCAAACTCCTTGGACCAACGCTTAATGAAGACCAGTTAAGGTTTTGCTTTTTTAACGCAAGAATTAATATGCAAACCAAGCTTAGTATTACGCTCAAATCAACAGAAGATTCAACTTTATCCAATTTGTAGGAGTCAGTAATGTAGTTGGATAATAGTGGCGGAGATCGAAAGAACGACAACTTTTATATTTTTTAGATTAAGAGACGTACCATTTTGCGCTACACCAGTTTACGAGGGAGTGTAAATAGTATTGTAAGGAGATTTAATCGCTAAGTGATTTTGTGTGCAGGAAGAGCTTCACATCATCAACTTACATTAAATTTTTGAAAAATCAAACTACATTCGGAAGATCTTTCAGGTAAAGAACCAATAATAATGGATCTAAGTGACATTTCTGGGGTACATGAAACAATAAAATTCCTTGAAGAGGATTGATTAAAAATAACTACTTGGATATGATCTTCAAAGTAGGAGGATATTCATTTTAACAGGGATGTTGGATATCCATTAAATTTAGTTCATGCAACAGTAACTTATAAACTACCATACCAAAAACTTTGCTAATATCAGTATAAATAACGTCAGTTTGTAACTCATCGAAATTATACTGTTTAATAATGTGATATCCTTCGTGATATCAAAAGTTGGAAGAGTTTTGGAATGGCCCTTGGCGTGGAGAGAATGAGGAGCGTAACGTTTCTCAATATTGTAGCAATTAGAACCGTTAAAAGCAGTCGAGACGTAAGATGATTGAAAAAAGTCGGCAAAAAAATTATCAATCACTTAGTTATCGTAAGATTCACTACCACCAAGTTTCATACTGCTAGGACATTTCTGTGCTTTCCTTTTGGAATTTACAAATTTAAACAAGTTAAAAAGCAGTAAGTTCGGCCGGGCCGAACTTTGAATACGCTCTACCGTTTATAACGCATTTAGAAATTTTCAAACAATTAAATCCGTTAAAAGTTCTGTTAAAATTTTAAAAATATCGAATATAGCCGTATGGGTGTGAAGATAAATATGGGTGTGAAGATAAATTGGATGTTAACAGAACACAGTTACTTAACAGAGCTCTGTTAAGGACTTAACAGAGTTTTGCTAAAGACTTCATAAAAAGAAAATTTTGAAAAATATAATTATTTGTTAATTATTATATTAAAATTTATTACTTCGGTAATAAAAATGGCTTGAATACAAATAAAATAAATAATATGCAGCACCAACTATAGAACAAACCGTTTCAGACACCCGAATTGGCTCATATCTTTATTATGATGTAAAAAAAACGGAATGGACCACTGTGCAAAGCCTATAAAACCTGCGCGGATGAAACTAGGCTTAAATGAAAGGTCTCTCCGAGCACTTTCAGCCCATATATAGGTTATAGTCCAAAACCGTTTCAGAGACCCAAATTGGACCCATCCAGATAATAAGAAGGTCCTAACAGATTGAAACTCTGTGCAAAGCCTATAAAACCTGCGCGGATCAAACTAGGCTTAAATGAAAGGTCTCTCTGAGCACTTTCAGCCCATATATAGGTTATAGTCCAAAACCGTTTCAGAGACCCAAATTGGACCCATCCTTAATAATAATAAGGTCCTAACAGATTGAACCACTGTGCAAAGCCTATAAAACCTGCGCGGATCAAACTAGGCTTAAATGAAAGGTCTCTCCGAGCACTTTCAGCCCATATATAGGTTATAGTCCAAAGCCGTTTCAGAGACCCAAATTGGACCCATCCTTAATAATAATAAGGTCCTAACAGATTGAACCACTGTGCAAAGCCTATAAAACCTGCGCGGATCAAACTAGGCTTAAATGAAAGGTCTCTCCGAGCACATTCAGCCCATATATAGGTTATAGTCCAAAACCGTTTCAGAGACCAAAATTGGACCCATCCTTAATAATAATAAGGTCCTAACAGATTGAACCACTGTGCAAAGCCTATAAAACCTGCGCGGATCAAACTAGGCTTAAATGAAAGGTCTCTCCGAGCACTTTCAGCCCATATATAGGTTATAGTCCAAAACCGTTTCAGAGACCCAAATTGGACCCATCCAGATAATAAGAAAGTCCTAACAGATTGAACCACTGTGCAAAGCCTATAAAACCTGCGCGGATCAAACTAGGCTTAAATGAAAGGTCTCTCCGAGCACTTTCAGCCCATATATAGGTTATACTCCAAAACCGTTTCATAGACCCAAATTGGACCCATCCTTAATAATAATAAGGTCCTAACACATTGAACCACTGTGCAAAGCCTATAAAACCTGCACGGATCAAACTAGGCTTAAATGAAAGGTCTCTCCGAGCACTTTCAGCCCATATATAGGTTATTGTCCAAAACCGTTTCAGAGACCCAAATTGGACACATCCAGATAATAAGAAGGTCCTAACAGATTGAAACTCTGTGCAAAGCCTATAAAACCTGCGCGGATCAAACTAGGCTTAAATGAAAGGTCTCTCCGAGCACTTTCAGCTCATATATAGGTTATAGTCCAAAGCCGTTTCAGAGACCTAAATTGGACCCATCCTTAATAATAATAAGGTCCTAACAGATTGAACCACTGTGCAAAGCCTATAAAACCTTCGCGGATCAAACTAGGCTTAAATGAAAGGTCTCTCCGAGCACTTTCAGCCCATATATAGGTTATTGTCCAAAACCGTTTCAGAGACCCAAATTGGACACATCCAGATAATAAGAAGGTCCTAACAGATTGAAACTCTGTGCAAAGCCTATAAAACCTGCGCGGATCAAACTAGGCTTAAATGAAAGGTCTCTCCGAGCACTTTCAGCTCATATATAGGTTATAGTCCAAAGCCGTTTCAGAGACCTAAATTGGACCCATCCTTAATAATAATAAGGTCCTAACAGATTGAACCACTGTGCAAAGACTTAAAACCTGCGCGGACCAAACTAGGCTTAAATGAAAGGTCTCTCCGAGCACTTTCAGCCCATATATAGGTTATAGCCCAAAACCGTTTCAGAGACCCAAATTGGACCCATCCAGATAATAAGAAGGTCCTAACAGATTAAATCACTGTGCAAAGCCTATAAAACCTGCGCGGATCAAACTAGGCTTAAATGAAAGGTCTCTCCGAGCACTTTCAGCCCATATATAGGTTATTGTCCAAAACCGTTTCAGAGACCCAAATTGGACCCATCCAGATAATAAGAAGGTCCTAACAGATTGCACCACTGTGCAAAGCCTATAAAACCTGCGCGGATCAAACAAGGCTTAAATGAAAGGTCTCTCCGAGCACTTTGAGCCCATATATAGGTTATAGTCCAAAACCGTTTCAAAGACCCAAATTGGACCCATCCAGATAATAAGAAGGTCCTAACAGATTGAACCACTGTGCAAAGCCTATAAAACCTGCGCGGATCCACCTTAAAAAATTCCATGGGACATACACATGCATGCTTCACCAATATTTTTCTTCAACATTTCCTCTTTTATGTTTTATCGCTAAAGTTCTTATTTTATTTTTAATTTCTTTAAATGTTCTACGTATAAAAAGTAATAAAACAAAATTCCCGTACCGGGATTCGAACCTACGACCCAACAGATTTCTGCGAAACACTCAACCGACTCGGCCACTGCGCCAGTGTGAGCGCGTTGGCTTAAAGTTATTAACAGTGCCGTACAGTATGAGATCATTTTTGCTGATGTCAACGTTGATAATCAAAACAAAATCGGTAACGGACATTTTATTGATTTCAGAACCTCTTATGCAGTTGCTTGCATATTGGTGTAGGTTTTTTTACTTATACCTATTTATACTATTAAATGTACGTTATTTTTATATTTAAAATTTTTAAATTTATATTTATTTTTTCCATTATTGTTTTATATTTATAATTTCTTTATTCCGTATTTATATTTATTATAATATATATCTATTCAAAAATATTTTATTTATTATATTTTATTATAAATATGTTAAAATGTTATATTAAAACTAAGCCCTTTATATACTTATATATCTTGTTGTTAAATACAAACATTTTTTATTTTGAAATACCCACATCACGATATTTCACACATTCACATCAGTTCATACTTTCTATTCAATTGCATTTATGTGAAGTAACCTATCTGAAAAGCTAAATTCCAAAGAATGAGAACCGTTACATTTCGTATGTACCATTGTTGTTGTTTCTCTTAATGTTCGTTTTATGTTTTTTTTTTTTTTTTGACGAATAACTCTTGTTTATGTTTTCACAAAAAATTGTTTGTTACTTCCACAACTTAGGTTCGCCGTCGAAGTTATCTGGTAGTAGCTTAAGTGGTATCGCCGTTGTTTTTCATGTCTTGTGTCGCGAGGCTTAAATGAAAGGTCTCCCCGAGCACTTTCAGCCCATATATAGGTTATAGTCCAAAACCGTTTCAGAGACCCAAATTGGACCCATCCTTAATAATAATAAGGTCCTAACAGATTGAACCACTGTACAAAGCCTTAAAACCTGCGAGGATCAAACTAGGCTTAGATGAAAGGTCTCTCCGAGCACTTTCAGCCCATATATAGGTTATAGTCCAAAACCGTTTCAGAGACCCAAATTGGACCCATCCTTAATAATAATAAGGTCCTAACAGATTGAACCACTGTGCAAAGCCTTAAAACCTGGGCGGATCAAACTAGGCTTAAATGAAAGGTCTCTCCGAGCACTTTCAGCCCATATATAGGTTATAGTCCAAAACCGTTTCAGAGACCCAAATTGGACCCATCCAGATAATAAGAAAGTCCTAACAGATTGAACCACTGTGCAAAGCCTATAAAACCTGCGCGGATCAAACTAGGCTTAAATGAAAGGTCTCTCCGAGCACTTTGAGCCCATATATAGGTTATAGTCCAAAACCGTTTCAAAGACCCAAATTGGACCCATCCAGATAATAAGAAGGTCCTTACAGATTGAACCACTGTGCAAAGCGGATCCACCTTAAAAAATTCCATGGGACATACACATGCATGCTTCACCAATATTTTTCTTCAACATTTCCTCTTTTATGTTTTATCGCTAAAGTTCTTATTTTATTTTTAATTTCTTTAAATGTTCTACGTCTAAAAAAGTAATAAAACAAAATTCGCGACATTCGCGTTTTATAGGCTTTGCACAGTGGTTCAATCCGTTTTTTTTTTACATCATAATAAAGATATGACCCAATTCGGGTGTCTAAAACGCTTTGTTCTATAGTTGATGCTGCATAGTATTTATTTAATTTATATTCAAGCTATTTTATTACCGAAGTAATAAATTTTAATATAATAAGTAAAAAATAATTATATTTTTCAAAATTTGCTTTTTTACTCAGTCTTTAACAAAGCTCTGTTAAGTCCTTAACAGAGTTCTGTTAAGTAACTGTGTCTGTTAACATCCAATTTAACTTTCCAATTTATCTTCACACCCATTCTAAAATTTAGGGAGTTACTGATATATGGGGCCTATTCGAAGACTTGAACCTTCAAAGACAATTTTTTTCACAGACTGTAGTTCCCATTACGAATTCTAAATGCGTAATTTGAAACTACTCCGATGTGCTAAAATGATGCTAAAATCATCAAAATACCGAATATTGGGAGGTATCGTTATATGGGATCTATACGTGGACGTTAACCTGCACATACAATTTTCTGTCATAGGATTTAGTATCCATTATGAACATCAAATACCAAATACAACAAGTAAGCAAAGGCTACAGTCGAGCGGGGCCGACCGTTGAATACCCTACAACACTACAATAAATGATACAGTTTATATAGGCGAGATACTCGAAAGAATTCCACAAGATATTGTGCCACATAATAAAGAAAACCATCAGGTTTCGTTCTCTAATTTTCGAATAATAGCAACATAAACTAATTTGCTCATTTCCAATTTGGCTTTTGCAATGTCCGGTAACCCCCATTCAAATGTGCGTGAGGATCGGTTGATAATTACGACCTGCTGACAATTTTGCAGTTTTTTGGTCCATTTCAACCCCTAAATATATGGCGATCATCTCCAAAAAGAATAGGCTTCTATTCTGACCCTCATCTGATCCCCATGCAAAATTTCGTTAGGATCGGGCCATAAATGCGATCTGTATATGATATCCTGATATCCTAACTACTTAGTTTTGTTAGCTGTAGAAATATTACCAAATGTTTAATTCAAAATGAAAATATGCCAAAAATATGACAAAATTGAAAAAATATGAGAAAATGTTACAAAATCAATATTTTCATCTTTAGAGAGATATTTTTATGCGATTTTTTTAAACGTTGTTTCTTTCCTGCCAAGAGCCCATTCTGAATTAATGAGAACTGTCGAAATCAGTTCAGCCGTTCTCGACATATAAGAGATCTTTCAAGCATATCTTCTTTGATAGACATACATATCGCACATATTTCGCTATATATCCGATTTGTTTGATGTTAACATCAATGTAAAGGTCAGAAGTAACCTTGTCATGGCTTTGTGATTCGCCGGTATTTAAAATATTCGCGGTTTAATGAAAAATTTTGAATTTTTTCAACACAAAAGATATGGTATATTTTACCCGCTAAATATTATCCGATGACCACCCAAATTTGTAGGCTTCTTCCCCGCCCTTAACTCTAGATACATGCGAAATTCCGCGTCGATTGGTCTATAATTGCGACCTGTATAGCTACTGCAAAATCCGACATTTTTTCAGTATTTGGTCCATTTCAACCCCTAAATATTATGCGATCATCTCCAAAAGAAATAGGGTTCTATTCTGACCTTAACCCCATCTTCGTGCAAAATTTCGTAAGGATCGGGCCATAATTGCGACCTGTAGCGTGATTACAAATTAACATGGACAGACGGACAGACGGACGGACGGACATACATAGCTAGATCGACTCAGCTCGGCGAGCTAGGAAGACCCATATATACTTTCCTATGTGGGAAATCAATATTTCGAGGTGTTACATAATTTTTGGCCCAATCAAACTTATAATACCCCCAACACATAGTGTTGTAGGGTATAAAAAAATCCGGTGAATAATGTCGGTAAAATTATCAAAATACCGAATATTGGTAGCTGCCGTTATATGGGGGGCTATATGGAAACGTAGACCTACATGGTCCACATGTGTGCAAAATTGTAGCCTTCTATCTCAATTTGTTTAAAAGCTAACGTGATTACAACAGACCGACGGACAGACAAACGGATATCGCTAAATCGACAGAATTTTACTCTGATCAAAAATATATATACTTTGTTGGGTCTGACATGGGTATTTCGAGGAGTTACAAACGGAATGACAAAGTTAATATACCCTCCATAGTATGGTGGAGGGTATAAAAAGGATTATGCAAAGGTTTTGTCCCATCTATATTAAATATTTTGAATAACATTTGGAGTTTTCAGAGTTATATGTCTTCCTTGAGGAAGAATACTTTTAATAGTTCAGTACAGTGAAAATGTGGAATTTCAATTCATTTGAATAATCTGCTTTTTTAATTGTGCAAACATCTCATTGGGGTAAACCAATCAAGACCCTGATATATATTTTGTTGAACTGTAGGTCAGATAATGCAAATATAGTTTAAATCCCTTACACAGAAAACAAATTATTTTACCAGACAAACTAATAACAATAGTTTTAAAAAGTCTGTTACAAAATGTTATTTTAAAAAACGAAACTTCACGCTGCTGAGGTGAGTCAAATTTGAAGATGTTTACATCGTCATCGTTTACATCACGTAACATAGATTTCCTATAATTACGAATATTAACATTACAAGTATCCAGGTTAAACCTGAATATTAACACTGTTTTACAACGTGCTACAACAACAAGCTTATATTATATGATTATATGATGAACATTTACAGCGACTAAGTGGCTTGAAATAGTTAATATTGGGCCCTGCACAACAATTGCAGTTGGATTAGAATTTGCTCTCTTTTTTCAGTGTATTATTCACAGTTTTGAACCGAATTTCCTGTAAATTGCCACTATAGGTGTTCGTTTACTAAGAGCATCTTTGCATAGAAATGTCCATATAGGTTTAAATTTTGAATAGTTCTCATACAATTGTGTATCTAGAAATTTTGTATTCTTTATTTTTCATGATTTTTGTGACATTATTCAAAATACCGAATATTAGGACGTACCATTAAATGGGGGCTACACGAAAACGTGACCAATTTACGAACTTATCTTACTGAGTTGTACTCATTCAATTTTATCAGAGTAAAATTTATAGAATCCACAATTTACATCCATATTCTAGAGCAGTAGGCTAAAAAATAATTTATTAATTACGTAAGTATCACCAAACTCTTTGGACCAACGCTTAATGAAGACCAGTTAAGGTTTTGCTTTTTTAACGCAAGAATTAATATGCAAACCAAGCTTAGTATTACGCTCAAATCAACAGAAGATTCAACTTTATCCAATTTGTAGGAGTCAGTAATGTAGTTGGATAATAGTGGCGGAGATCGAAAGAACGACAACTTTTATATTTTTTAGATTAAGAGACGTACCATTTTGCGCTACACCAGTTTACGAGGGAGTGTAAATAGTATTGTAAGGAGATTTAATCGCTAAGTGATTTTGTGTGCAGGAAGAGCTTCACATCATCAACTTACATTAAATTTTTGAAAAATCAAACTACATTCGGAAGATCTTTCAGGTAAAGAACCAATAATAATGGATCTAAGTGACATTTCTGGGGTACATGAAACAATAAAATTCCTTGAAGAGGATTGATTAAAAATAACTACTTGGATATGATCTTCAAAGTAGGAGGATATTCATTTTAACAGGGATGTTGGATATCCATTAAATTTAGTTCATGCAACAGTAACTTATAAACTACCATACCAAAAACTTTGCTAATATCAGTATAAATAACGTCAGTTTGTAACTCATCGAAATTATACTGTTTAATAATGTGATATCCTTCGTGATATCAAAAGTTGGAAGAGTTTTGGAATGGCCCTTGGCGTGGAGAGAATGAGGAGCGTAACGTTTCTCAATATTGTAGCAATTAGAACCGTTAAAAGCAGTCGAGACGTAAGATGATTGAAAAAAGTCGGCAAAAAAATTATCAATCACTTAGTTATCGTAAGATTCACTACCACCAAGTTTCATACTGCTAGGACATTTCTGTGCTTTCCTTTTGGAATTTACAAATTTAAACAAGTTAAAAAGCAGTAAGTTCGGCCGGGCCGAACTTTGAATACGCTCTACCGTTTATAACGCATTTAGAAATTTTCAAACAATTAAATCCGTTAAAAGTTCTGTTAAAATTTTAAAAATATCGAATATAGCCGTATGGGTGTGAAGATAAATATGGGTGTGAAGATAAATTGGATGTTAACAGAACACAGTTACTTAACAGAGCTCTGTTAAGGACTTAACAGAGTTTTGCTAAAGACTTCATAAAAAGAAAATTTTGAAAAATATAATTATTTGTTAATTATTATATTAAAATTTATTACTTCGGTAATAAAAATGGCTTGAATACAAATAAAATAAATAATATGCAGCACCAACTATAGAACAAACCGTTTCAGACACCCGAATTGGCTCATATCTTTATTATGATGTAAAAAAACGGAATGGACCACTGTGCAAAGCCTATAAAACCTGCGCGGATGAAACTAGGCTTAAATGAAAGGTCTCTCCGAGCACTTTCAGCCCATATATAGGTTATAGTCCAAAACCGTTTCAGAGACCCAAATTGGACCCATCCAGATAATAAGAAGGTCCTAACAGATTGAAACTCTGTGCAAAGCCTATAAAACCTGCGCGGATCAAACTAGGCTTAAATGAAAGGTCTCTCTGAGCACTTTCAGCCCATATATAGGTTATAGTCCAAAACCGTTTCAGAGACCCAAATTGGACCCATCCTTAATAATAATAAGGTCCTAACAGATTGAACCACTGTGCAAAGCCTATAAAACCTGCGCGGATCAAACTAGGCTTAAATGAAAGGTCTCTCCGAGCACTTTCAGCCCATATATAGGTTATAGTCCAAAGCCGTTTCAGAGACCCAAATTGGACCCATCCTTAATAATAATAAGGTCCTAACAGATTGAACCACTGTGCAAAGCCTATAAAACCTGCGCGGATCAAACTAGGCTTAAATGAAAGGTCTCTCCGAGCACATTCAGCCCATATATAGGTTATAGTCCAAAACCGTTTCAGAGACCAAAATTGGACCCATCCTTAATAATAATAAGGTCCTAACAGATTGAACCACTGTGCAAAGCCTATAAAACCTGCGCGGATCAAACTAGGCTTAAATGAAAGGTCTCTCCGAGCACTTTCAGCCCATATATAGGTTATAGTCCAAAACCGTTTCAGAGACCCAAATTGGACCCATCCAGATAATAAGAAAGTCCTAACAGATTGAACCACTGTGCAAAGCCTATAAAACCTGCGCGGATCAAACTAGGCTTAAATGAAAGGTCTCTCCGAGCACTTTCAGCCCATATATAGGTTATACTCCAAAACCGTTTCATAGACCCAAATTGGACCCATCCTTAATAATAATAAGGTCCTAACACATTGAACCACTGTGCAAAGCCTATAAAACCTGCACGGATCAAACTAGGCTTAAATGAAAGGTCTCTCCGAGCACTTTCAGCCCATATATAGGTTATTGTCCAAAACCGTTTCAGAGACCCAAATTGGACACATCCAGATAATAAGAAGGTCCTAACAGATTGAAACTCTGTGCAAAGCCTATAAAACCTGCGCGGATCAAACTAGGCTTAAATGAAAGGTCTCTCTGAGCACTTTCAGCCCATATATAGGTTATAGTCCAAAACCGTTTCAGAGACCCAAATTGGACCCATCCTTAATAATAATAAGGTCCTAACAGATTGAACCACTGTGCAAAGCCTATAAAACCTGCGCGGATCAAACTAGGCTTAAATGAAAGGTCTCTCCGAGCACTTTCAGCCCATATATAGGTTATAGTCCAAAACCGTTTCAGAGACCCAAATTGGACCCATCCAGATAATAAGAAGGTCCTAACAGATTGAAA
Source organism: Musca domestica (assembly GCF_030504385.1). Lineage (NCBI taxonomy): Eukaryota > Metazoa > Arthropoda > Insecta > Diptera > Muscidae > Musca > Musca domestica. The sequence continues at coordinate 6,258,865 of NW_026712328.1, read as the reverse complement.
CTCTGTGCAAAGCCTATAAAACCTGCGCGGATCAAACTAGGCTTAAATGAAAGGTCTCTCTGAGCACTTTCAGCCCATATATAGGTTATAGTCCAAAACCGTTTCAGAGACCCAAATTGGACCCATCCTTAATAATAATAAGGTCCTAACAGATTGAACCACTGTGCAAAGCCTATAAAACCTGCGCGGATCAAACTAGGCTTAAATGAAAGGTCTCTCCGAGCACTTTCAGCCCATATATAGGTTATAGTCCAAAGCCGTTTCAGAGACCCAAATTGGACCCATCCTTAATAATAATAAGGTCCTAACAGATTGAACCACTGTGCAAAGCCTATAAAACCTGCGCGGATCAAACTAGGCTTAAATGAAAGGTCTCTCCGAGCACATTCAGCCCATATATAGGTTATAGTCCAAAACCGTTTCAGAGACCAAAATTGGACCCATCCTTAATAATAATAAGGTCCTAACAGATTGAACCACTGTGCAAAGCCTATAAAACCTGCGCGGATCAAACTAGGCTTAAATGAAAGGTCTCTCCGAGCACTTTCAGCCCATATATAGGTTATAGTCCAAAACCGTTTCAGAGACCCAAATTGGACCCATCCAGATAATAAGAAAGTCCTAACAGATTGAACCACTGTGCAAAGCCTATAAAACCTGCGCGGATCAAACTAGGCTTAAATGAAAGGTCTCTCCGAGCACTTTCAGCCCATATATAGGTTATACTCCAAAACCGTTTCATAGACCCAAATTGGACCCATCCTTAATAATAATAAGGTCCTAACACATTGAACCACTGTGCAAAGCCTATAAAACCTGCACGGATCAAACTAGGCTTAAATGAAAGGTCTCTCCGAGCACTTTCAGCCCATATATAGGTTATTGTCCAAAACCGTTTCAGAGACCCAAATTGGACACATCCAGATAATAAGAAGGTCCTAACAGATTGAAACTCTGTGCAAAGCCTATAAAACCTGCGCGGATCAAACTAGGCTTAAATGAAAGGTCTCTCCGAGCACTTTCAGCTCATATATAGGTTATAGTCCAAAGCCGTTTCAGAGACCTAAATTGGACCCATCCTTAATAATAATAAGGTCCTAACAGATTGAACCACTGTGCAAAGCCTATAAAACCTTCGCGGATCAAACTAGGCTTAAATGAAAGGTCTCTCCGAGCACTTTCAGCCCATATATAGGTTATAGTCCAAAACCGTTTCAGAGACCCAAATTGGACCCATCCAGATAATAAGAAGGTCCTAACAGATTGAACCACTGTGCAAAGCCTATAAAACCTGCGCGGATCAAACTAGGCTTAAATGAAAGGTCTCTCCGAGCAGTTTCAGTCCATATATAGGTTATAGTCCAAAACAGTTTCAGAGACCCAAATTGGACCCATCCTTAATAATAATAAGGTCCTAACAGATTGAACCACTGTGCAAAGACTTAAAACCTGCGCGGACCAAACTAGGCTTAAATGAAAGGTCTCTCCGAGCACTTTCAGCCCATATATAGGTTATAGCCCAAAACCGTTTCAGAGACCCAAATTGGACCCATCCAGATAATAAGAAGGTCCTAACAGATTAAATCACTGTGCAAAGCCTATAAAACCTGCGCGGATCAAACTAGGCTTAAATGAAAGGTCTCTCCGAGCACTTTCAGCCCATATATAGGTTATTGTCCAAAACCGTTTCAGAGACCCAAATTGGACCCATCCAGATAATAAGAAGGTCCTAACAGATTGCACCACTGTGCAAAGCCTATAAAACCTGCGCGGATCAAACAAGGCTTAAATGAAAGGTCTCTCCGAGCACTTTGAGCCCATATATAGGTTATAGTCCAAAACCGTTTCAAAGACCCAAATTGGACCCATCCAGATAATAAGAAGGTCCTAACAGATTGAACCACTGTGCAAAGCCTATAAAACCTGCGCGGATCCACCTTAAAAAATTCCATGGGACATACACATGCATGCTTCACCAATATTTTTCTTCAACATTTCCTCTTTTATGTTTTATCGCTAAAGTTCTTATTTTATTTTTAATTTCTTTAAATGTTCTACGTATAAAAAAGTAATAAAACAAATTCCCGTACCGGGATTCGAACCTACGACCCAACAGATTTCTGCGAAACACTCAACCGACTCGGCCACTGCGCCAGTGTGAGCGCGTTGGCTTAAAGTTATTAACAGTGCCGTACAGTATGAGATCATTTTTGCTGATGTCAACGTTGATAATCAAAACAAAATCGGTAACGGACATTTTATTGATTTCAGAACCTCTTATGCAGTTGCTTGCATATTGGTGTAGGTTTTTTTACTTATACCTATTTATACTATTAAATGTACGTTATTTTTATATTTAAAATTTTTAATTTATATTTATTTTTTCCATTATTGTTTTATATTTATAATTTCTTTATTCCGTATTTATATTTATTATAATATATATCTATTCAAAAATATTTTATTTATTATATTTTATTATAAATATGTTAAAATGTTATATTAAAACTAAGCCCTTTATATACTTATATATCTTGTTGTTAAATACAAACATTTTTTATTTTGAAATACCCACATCACGATATTTCACACATTCACATCAGTTCATACTTTTTATTCAATTGCATTTATGTGAAGTAACCTATCTGAAAAGCTAAATTCCAAAGAATGAGAACCGTTACATTTCGTATGTACCATTGTTGTTGTTTCTCTTAATGTTCGTTTTATGTTTTTTTTTTTTTTTTTTTTTTGACGAATAACTCTTGTTTATGTTTTCACAAAAAATTGTTTGTTACTTCCACAACTTAGGTTCGCCGTCGAAGTTATCTGGTAGTAGCTTAAGTGGTATCGCCGTTGTTTTTCATGTCTTGTGTCGCGAGGCTTAAATGAAAGGTCTCCCCGAGCACTTTCAGCCCATATATAGGTTATAGTCCAAAACCGTTTCAGAGACCCAAATTGGACCCATCCTTAATAATAATAAGGTCCTAACAGATTGAACCACTGTACAAAGCCTTAAAACCTGCGCGGATCAAACTAGGCTTAGATGAAAGGTCTCTCCGAGCACTTTCAGCCCATATATAGGTTATAGTCCAAAACCGTTTCAGAGACCCAAATTGGACCCATCCTTAATAATAATAAGGTCCTAACAGATTGAACCACTGTGCAAAGCCTTAAAACCTGGGCGGATCAAACTAGGCTTAAATGAAAGGTCTCTCCGAGCACTTTCAGCCCATATATAGGTTATAGTCCAAAACCGTTTCAGAGACCCAAATTGGACCCATCCAGATAATAAGAAAGTCCTAACAGATTGAACCACTGTGCAAAGCCTATAAAACCTGCGCGGATCAAACTAGGCTTAAATGAAAGGTCTCTCCGAGCACTTTGAGCCCATATATAGGTTATAGTCCAAAACCGTTTCAAAGACCCAAATTGGACCCATCCAGATAATAAGAAGGTCCTTACAGATTGAACCACTGTGCAAAGCCTATAAAACCTGCGCGGATCCACCTTAAAAAATTCCATGGGACATACACATGCATGCTTCACCAATATTTTTCTTCAACATTTCCTCTTTTATGTTTTATCGCTAAAGTTCTTATTTTATTTTTAATTTCTTTAAATGTTCTACGTCTAAAAAAGTAATAAAACAAAATTCGCGACATTCGCGTTTTATAGGCTTTGCACAGTGGTTCAATCCGTTTTTTTTTTTACATCATAATAAAGATATGACCCAATTCGGGTGTCTAAAACGCTTTGTTCTATAGTTGATGCTGCATAGTATTTATTTAATTTATATTCAAGCTATTTTATTACCGAAGTAATAAATTTTAATATAATAAGTAAAAAATAATTATATTTTTCAAAATTTGCTTTTTTACTCAGTCTTTAACAAAGCTCTGTTAAGTCCTTAACAGAGTTCTGTTAAGTAACTGTGTCTGTTAACATCCAATTTAACTTTCCAATTTATCTTCACACCCATTCTGAAATCAATAAAATGTCCGTTACCGATTTTGTTTTGATTATCAACGTTGACATCAGCAAAAATGATCTCATACTGTACGGCACTGTTAATAACTTTAAGCCAACGCGCTCACACTGGCGCAGTGGCCGAGTCGGTTGAGTGTTTCGCAGAAATCTGTTGGGTCGTAGGTTCGAATCCCGGTACGGGAATTTTGTTTTATTACTTTTTTATACGTAGAACATTTAAAGAAATTAAAAATAAATAAGAACTTTAGCGATAAAACATAAAAGAGGAAATGTTGAAGAAAAATATTGGTGAAGCATGCATGTGTATGTCCCATGGAATTTTTTAAGGTGGATCCGCGCAGGTTTTATAGGCTTTGCACAGTGGTTCAATCTGTTAGGACCTTCTTATTATCTGGATGGGTCCAATTTGGGTCTTTGAAACGGTTTTGGACTATAACCTATATATGGGCTCAAAGTGCTCGGAGAGACCTTTCATTTAAGCCTTGTTTGATCCGCGCAGGTTTTATAGGCTTTGCACAGTGGTGCAATCTGTTAGGACCTTCTTATTATCTGGATGGGTCCAATTTGGGTCTCTGAAACGGTTTTGGACAATAACCTATATATGGGCTGAAAGTGCTCGGAGAGACCTTTCATTTAAGCCTAGTTTGATCCGCGCAGGTTTTATAGGCTTTGCACAGTGATTTAATCTGTTAGGACCTTCTTATTATCTGGATGGGTCCAATTTGGGTCTCTGAAACGGTTTTGGGCTATAACCTATATATGGGCTGAAAGTGCTCGGAGAGACCTTTCATTTAAGCCTAGTTTGGTCCGCGCAGGTTTTAAGTCTTTGCACAGTGGTTCAATCTGTTAGGACCTTATTATTATTAAGGATGGGTCCAATTTGGGTCTCTGAAACTGTTTTGGACTATAACCTATATATGGACTGAAACTGCTCGGAGAGACCTTTCATTTAAGCCTAGTTTGATCCGCGCAGGTTTTATAGGCTTTGCACAGTGGTTCAATCTGTTAGGACCTTCTTATTATCTGGATGGGTCCAATTTGGGTCTCTGAAACGGTTTTGGACTATAACCTATATATGGGCTGAAAGTGCTCGGAGAGACCTTTCATTTAAGCCTAGTTTGATCCGCGAAGGTTTTATAGGCTTTGCACAGTGGTTCAATCTGTTAGGACCTTATTATTATTAAGGATGGGTCCAATTTAGGTCTCTGAAACGGCTTTGGACTATAACCTATATATGAGCTGAAAGTGCTCGGAGAGACCTTTCATTTAAGCCTAGTTTGATCCGCGCAGGTTTTATAGGCTTTGCACAGAGTTTCAATCTGTTAGGACCTTCTTATTATCTGGATGTGTCCAATTTGGGTCTCTGAAACGGTTTTGGACAATAACCTATATATGGGCTGAAAGTGCTCGGAGAGACCTTTCATTTAAGCCTAGTTTGATCCGTGCAGGTTTTATAGGCTTTGCACAGTGGTTCAATGTGTTAGGACCTTATTATTATTAAGGATGGGTCCAATTTGGGTCTATGAAACGGTTTTGGAGTATAACCTATATATGGGCTGAAAGTGCTCGGAGAGACCTTTCATTTAAGCCTAGTTTGATCCGCGCAGGTTTTATAGGCTTTGCACAGTGGTTCAATCTGTTAGGACTTTCTTATTATCTGGATGGGTCCAATTTGGGTCTCTGAAACGGTTTTGGACTATAACCTATATATGGGCTGAAAGTGCTCGGAGAGACCTTTCATTTAAGCCTAGTTTGATCCGCGCAGGTTTTATAGGCTTTGCACAGTGGTTCAATCTGTTAGGACCTTATTATTATTAAGGATGGGTCCAATTTTGGTCTCTGAAACGGTTTTGGACTATAACCTATATATGGGCTGAATGTGCTCGGAGAGACCTTTCATTTAAGCCTAGTTTGATCCGCGCAGGTTTTATAGGCTTTGCACAGTGGTTCAATCTGTTAGGACCTTATTATTATTAAGGATGGGTCCAATTTGGGTCTCTGAAACGGCTTTGGACTATAACCTATATATGGGCTGAAAGTGCTCGGAGAGACCTTTCATTTAAGCCTAGTTTGATCCGCGCAGGTTTTATAGGCTTTGCACAGTGGTTCAATCTGTTAGGACCTTATTATTATTAAGGATGGGTCCAATTTGGGTCTCTGAAACGGTTTTGGACTATAACCTATATATGGGCTGAAAGTGCTCAGAGAGACCTTTCATTTAAGCCTAGTTTGATCCGCGCAGGTTTTATAGGCTTTGCACAGAGTTTCAATCTGTTAGGACCTTCTTATTATCTGGATGGGTCCAATTTGGGTCTCTGAAACGGTTTTGGACTATAACCTATATATGGGCTGAAAGTGCTCGGAGAGACCTTTCATTTAAGCCTAGTTTGATCCGCGCAGGTTTTATAGGCTTTGCACAGTGGTTCAATCTGTTAGGACCTTATTATTATTAAGGATGGGTCCAATTTGGGTCTCTGAAACGGTTTTGGACTATAACCTATATATGGGCTGAAAGTGCTCAGAGAGACCTTTCATTTAAGCCTAGTTTGATCCGCGCAGGTTTTATAGGCTTTGCACAGAGTTTCAATCTGTTAGGACCTTCTTATTATCTGGATGTGTCCAATTTGGGTCTCTGAAACGGTTTTGGACAATAACCTATATATGGGCTGAAAGTGCTCGGAGAGACCTTTCATTTAAGCCTAGTTTGATCCGTGCAGGTTTTATAGGCTTTGCACAGTGGTTCAATGTGTTAGGACCTTATTATTATTAAGGATGGGTCCAATTTGGGTCTATGAAACGGTTTTGGAGTATAACCTATATATGGGCTGAAAGTGCTCGGAGAGACCTTTCATTTAAGCCTAGTTTGATCCGCGCAGGTTTTATAGGCTTTGCACAGTGGTTCAATCTGTTAGGACTTTCTTATTATCTGGATGGGTCCAATTTGGGTCTCTGAAACGGTTTTGGACTATAACCTATATATGGGCTGAAAGTGCTCGGAGAGACCTTTCATTTAAGCCTAGTTTGATCCGCGCAGGTTTATAGGCTTTGCACAGTGGTTCAATCTGTTAGGACCTTATTATTATTAAGGATGGGTCCAATTTTGGTCTCTGAAACGGTTTTGGACTATAACCTATATATGGGCTGAATGTGCTCGGAGAGACCTTTCATTTAAGCCTAGTTTGATCCGCGCAGGTTTTATAGGCTTTGCACAGTGGTTCAATCTGTTAGGACCTTATTATTATTAAGGATGGGTCCAATTTGGGTCTCTGAAACGGCTTTGGACTATAACCTATATATGGGCTGAAAGTGCTCGGAGAGACCTTTCATTTAAGCCTAGTTTGATCCGCGCAGGTTTTATAGGCTTTGCACAGTGGTTCAATCTGTTAGGACCTTATTATTATTAAGGATGGGTCCAATTTGGGTCTCTGAAACGGTTTTGGACTATAACCTATATATGGGCTGAAAGTGCTCAGAGAGACCTTTCATTTAAGCCTAGTTTGATCCGCGCAGGTTTTATAGGCTTTGCACAGAGTTTCAATCTGTTAGGACCTTCTTATTATCTGGATGGGTCCAATTTGGGTCTCTGAAACGGTTTTGGACTATAACCTATATATGGGCTGAAAGTGCTCGGAGAGACCTTTCATTTAAGCCTAGTTTCATCCGCGCAGGTTTTATAGGCTTTGCACAGTGGTCCATTCCGTTTTTTTACATCATAATAAAGATATGAGCCAATTCGGGTGTCTGAAACGGTTTGTTCTATAGTTGGTGCTGCATATTATTTATTTTATTTGTATTCAAGCCATTTTTATTACCGAAGTAATAAATTTTAATATAATAATTAACAAATAATTATATTTTTCAAAATTTTCTTTTTATGAAGTCTTTAGCAAAACTCTGTTAAGTCCTTAACAGAGCTCTGTTAAGTAACTGTGTTCTGTTAACATCCAATTTATCTTCACACCCATGATTTCAGAACCTCTTATGCAGTTGCTTGCATATTGGTGTAGGTTTTTTTACTTATACCTATTTATACTATTAAATGTACGTTATTTTTATATTTAAAATTTTTAATTTATATTTATTTTTTCCATTATTGTTTTATATTTATAATTTCTTTATTCCGTATTTATATTTATTATAATATATATCTATTCAAAAATATTTTATTTATTATATTTTATTATAAATATGTTAAAATGTTATATTAAAACTAAGCCCTTTATATACTTATATATCTTGTTGTTAAATACAAACATTTTTTATTTTGAAATACCCACATCACGATATTTCACACATTCACATCAGTTCATACTTTTTATTCAATTGCATTTATGTGAAGTAACCTATCTGAAAAGCTAAATTCCAAAGAATGAGAACCGTTACATTTCGTATGTACCATTGTTGTTGTTTCTCTTAATGTTCGTTTTATGTTTTTTTTTTTTTTTTTTTTGACGAATAACTCTTGTTTATGTTTTCACAAAAAATTGTTTGTTACTTCCACAACTTAGGTTCGCCGTCGAAGTTATCTGGTAGTAGCTTAAGTGGTATCGCCGTTGTTTTTCATGTCTTGTGTCGCGAGGCTTAAATGAAAGGTCTCCCCGAGCACTTTCAGCCCATATATAGGTTATAGTCCAAAACCGTTTCAGAGACCCAAATTGGACCCATCCTTAATAATAATAAGGTCCTAACAGATTGAACCACTGTACAAAGCCTTAAAACCTGCGCGGATCAAACTAGGCTTAGATGAAAGGTCTCTCCGAGCACTTTCAGCCCATATATAGGTTATAGTCCAAAACCGTTTCAGAGACCCAAATTGGACCCATCCTTAATAATAATAAGGTCCTAACAGATTGAACCACTGTGCAAAGCCTTAAAACCTGGGCGGATCAAACTAGGCTTAAATGAAAGGTCTCTCCGAGCACTTTCAGCCCATATATAGGTTATAGTCCAAAACCGTTTCAGAGACCCAAATTGGACCCATCCAGATAATAAGAAAGTCCTAACAGATTGAACCACTGTGCAAAGCCTATAAAACCTGCGCGGATCCACCTTAAAAAATTCCATGGGACATACACATGCATGCTTCACCAATATTTTTCTTCAACATTTCCTCTTTTATGTTTTATCGCTAAAGTTCTTATTTTATTTTTAATTTCTTTAAATGTTCTACGTCTAAAAAAGTAATAAAACAAAATTCGCGACATTCGCGTTTTATAGGCTTTGCACAGTGGTTCAATCCGTTTTTTTTTTTACATCATAATAAAGATATGACCCAATTCGGGTGTCTAAAACGCTTTGTTCTATAGTTGATGCTGCATAGTATTTATTTAATTTATATTCAAGCTATTTTATTACCGAAGTAATAAATTTTAATATAATAAGTAAAAAATAATTATATTTTTCAAAATTTGCTTTTTTACTCAGTCTTTAACAAAGCTCTGTTAAGTCCTTAACAGAGTTCTGTTAAGTAACTGTGTCTGTTAACATCCAATTTAACTTTCCAATTTATCTTCACACCCATTCTAAAATTTAGGGAGTTACTGATATATGGGGCCTATTCGAAGACTTGAACCTTCAAAGACAATTTTTTTCACAGACTGTAGTTCCCATTACGAATTCTAAATGCGTAATTTGAAACTACTCCGATGTGCTAAAATGATGCTAAAATCATCAAAATACCGAATATTGGGAGGTATCGTTATATGGGATCTATACGTGGACGTTAACCTGCACATACAATTTTCTGTCATAGGATTTAGTATCCATTATGAACATCAAATACCAAATACAACAAGTAAGCAAAGGCTACAGTCGAGCGGGGCCGACCGTTGAATACCCTACAACACTACAATAAATGATACAGTTTATATAGGCGAGATACTCGAAAGAATTCCACAAGATATTGTGCCACATAATAAAGAAAACCATCAGGTTTCGTTCTCTAATTTTCGAATAATAGCAACATAAACTAATTTGCTCATTTCCAATTTGGCTTTTGCAATGTCCGGTAACCCCCATTCAAATGTGCGTGAGGATCGGTTGATAATTACGACCTGCTGACAATTTTGCAGTTTTTTGGTCCATTTCAACCCCTAAATATATGGCGATCATCTCCAAAAAGAATAGGCTTCTATTCTGACCCTCATCTGATCCCCATGCAAAATTTCGTTAGGATCGGGCCATAAATGCGATCTGTATATGATATCCTGATATCCTAACTACTTAGTTTTGTTAGCTGTAGAAATATTACCAAATGTTTAATTCAAAATGAAAATATGCCAAAAATATGACAAAATTGAAAAAATATGAGAAAATGTTACAAAATCAATATTTTCATCTTTAGAGAGATATTTTTATGCGATTTTTTTAAACGTTGTTTCTTTCCTGCCAAGAGCCCATTCTGAATTAATGAGAACTGTCGAAATCAGTTCAGCCGTTCTCGACATATAAGAGATCTTTCAAGCATATCTTCTTTGATAGACATACATATCGCACATATTTCGCTATATATCCGATTTGTTTGATGTTAACATCAATGTAAAGGTCAGAAGTAACCTTGTCATGGCTTTGTGATTCGCCGGTATTTAAAATATTCGCGGTTTAATGAAAAATTTTGAATTTTTTCAACACAAAAGATATGGTATATTTTACCCGCTAAATATTATCCGATGACCACCCAAATTTGTAGGCTTCTTCCCCGCCCTTAACTCTAGATACATGCGAAATTCCGCGTCGATTGGTCTATAATTGCGACCTGTATAGCTACTGCAAAATCCGACATTTTTTCAGTATTTGGTCCATTTCAACCCCTAAATATTATGCGATCATCTCCAAAACAAATAGGGTTCTATTCTGACCTTAACCCCATCTTCGTGCAAAATTTCGTAAGGATCGGGCCATAATTGCGACCTGTAGCGTGATTACAAATTAACATGGACAGACGGACAGACGGACGGACGGACATACATAGCTAGATCGACTCAGCTCGGCGAGCTAGGAAGACCCATATATACTTTCCTATGTGGGAAATCAATATTTCGAGGTGTTACATAATTTTTGGCCCAATCAAACTTATAATACCCCCAACACATAGTGTTGTAGGGTATAAAAAATCCGGTGAATAATGTCGGTAAAATTATCAAAATACCGAATATTGGTAGCTGCCGTTATATGGGGGGCTATATGGAAACGTAGACCTACATGGTCCACATGTGTGCAAAATTGTAGCCTTCTATCTCAATTTGTTTAAAAGCTAACGTGATTACAACAGACCGACGGACAGACAAACGGATATCGCTAAATCGACAGAATTTTACTCTGATCAAAAATATATATACTTTGTTGGGTCTGACATGGGTATTTCGAGGAGTTACAAACGGAATGACAAAGTTAATATACCCTCCATAGTATGGTGGAGGGTATAAAAAGGATTATGCAAAGGTTTTGTCCCATCTATATTAAATATTTTGATTAACATTTGGAGTTTTCAGAGTTATATGTCTTCCTTGAGGAAGAATACTTTTAATAGTTCAGTACATTGAAAATGTGGAATTTCAATTCTTTTGAATAATCTGCTTTTTTAATTGTGCAAACATCTCAGTGGGGTAAACCAATCAAGACCCTGATATATATTTTGTTGAACTGTAGGTTAGATAATGCAAATTTAGTTGCTCATAAAATGTTGAGACAGGTTTAAATCCCTTACACAGAAAACAAATTCTTTTACCAGACAAACTACTAACAATAGTTTTAAAAAGTCTGTTACAAAATGTTATTTTAAAAAACGATACTTCACGCTGCTGAGGTGAGCCAAATTTGAAGATGTTTACATCGTCATCACTAACATACTAATAATAGTTTTCAAAAATCTGTTACGAAATGTTATTTTAAAAGACGAAACTTCACGCTGCTGAGGTGAGTTAAATTTGAAGATGTTTACATCGTCATCGTTTACATCACGTAACATAGATTTCCTATAATTACGAATATTAACATTACAAGTATCCAGGTTAAATCTGAATATAAACACTGTTTTACAACGTGCTACAAAAACAAGCTTATATTATATGATTATATGATGAACATTTACAGCGACTAAGTGGTTTGAAATAGTTAATATTGGGCCATGCACAACAATTGCAGGTGGATTAGAATTTGCTCTCTTGGAAGTCGCGACATTTAAGGTTGAATTGAAGCTAGAATATCCAACCGATTAATCATATTTCGAATAATCGGATTTTTTTGATTAATTTTTCGATTTAGAGAAAATAGTAATTTTTAATTAGTGAATAATCAATAAATATAAAGCGATTAATCAATTAATCAATCTAAAATATTTTTAAAAAAATTATTATTTTTTATATAAATGTAGCACTAGGGGTGATCGGTCTGGTCTTACCGATGGCGACTCGCAACAGCTCTAACAGCGTAAACAAATACTACCGCCGGAGTCTGATGAACATTTATTATTGATCAACTCTTTGTTTACCTATACGTTCATGGTTAGTTTTCATGACGCAAATTCATTTGAAAAATGTGAGAATTTATATCAAACGAATTGTCAAAATGATACAGATAAAACGTTATTATATGCAAATTTTTAATATAACATTCATCAAATGGTGCAAATAAAAATAGTTTCTTTAATAATCAGTTTGGTTTCCAATATTTTACAAAAGATGGAGACAATGCAAAATGCAACAAATGCCTAAGTTTATAATCGTGTCTGTTCTCCACTTCTACGCTTATTTATCATTGGCGTCAAGTGCATAATACTACTATAGATGAGGAACCAATAACATTATAGAAATTATCTGTAGGTTCTGTACGTTCCTTAGCAAAATCAAAAGTGACCTCATCATTTGTAAACTTGAAAGGCTTAAAAATGCCATCAAGTGAATCCGTAATATGGAATATAATAATTTTTATGCTACAAAGAAACACGAACTTATATTAGAAATTAAAGAAATTCAAAATAGAAAAGGTCGATTTTATATCACTGTAGACGAGTTGTCCGACATCTCTTACACAAAATTTAAAACCAATTCAAAAACTAAGTTTTCAAAGAAAACTTTAGGCCTAAGGTAAAGGAAACACCTTAAGGTAAAGGAAACATTTTAATATATAAGAGTATCTGAATTCAAGCATGTTTCATTTTAAACTTTATGTACCAGTAAGACCGTTTGCATAATTCAGTTAATTTATCAAAAACCCATAGAGTGAGGCCGTTATTTAGGGTCATACCAAAACGGGAACCTCTATAGGCAATTTTATACTTCAAGAATTTTCTTCTATCAAATCTTCTAAAATACAAAATTTTAAAAAATTATGTGGGTAAATGTGACTAGGAACCAATTATGAGCTGCAAATACCAATTTTTTTATCAATATCCGGAGGTTCCGTTAAATGGGGGCTTTAGCAAAACATGGACCTATACATACAATGTTTCGCCATACGAGCTAGAACCCATTTTGACCCACAAATACCAATTTTTAGACAAATCCACGAAAAAAATGTGGCAAAATCATCAAAATACTGAATATCGGGAGATACCATTATATGTGGGCTATACGAAAAGGTGGACCTACACCCAATATCCCATCATGATCAACAAATTCCAATTTTTAGACAAATGCGCGAAAAAAATGTGGCAAAAATCAGCAAAATACCGAATATCGGGAAGTACCGTTATATGGCGGCTACATAAAATGTTTCGCCACACGAGCTACAACACATTATGACTTACAAAGACCGATCAATTCTTATGGATGTTACAAACGAAATGAAGGGTATAAAAAGGGAAACCGCTGCAAATGTTTATGGTTTAAAGTATTTGGAATATATTTCCAAAAGCATATAGACGATCAATCCGACCTGGAAATAGAAATGTAAATTCTGCAAACCATTCAATAAGTCGAACAAAAAAAAAGGAAATCCGTCTAGTAGAAAAAAAGAAAAAAAGGAAATCCGTCTAGTACACATCGATGGTCGTCGTCATCTTATATGATACAAGGTTTTTTTCGGATTTATAAATTTGTAAATCATGCATTATTAGACTTTGTTATACCAGATTTTACAGAAAAAGGAAATAATGATATTAGTAGCATTGAGTTAAACTTTACGACCACTTGCTCATCAAAGATTCTGCAACATAAATTGAATTGAAAGGTATTATAAATATTTTAATTAGCAATTTAGACAAAGAAAATATTTCATTTTCAAAGGATTTGACTATATATATATATATATATATATATATATATATATATATTTATACAAAACCGGGTTAAAGTCTTACTAGGTATAAATTTTTAAATCCTTCACCATACTATGGAGGGTATATTTACTTTGTCATTCCGTTTGTAACTCCTCCAAATACCCATGTCAGACCTAACAAAGTATATATATTCTTGATCAGCGTAGAATTCTGATTCGATTTAGCGATGTCCGTCTGTCTGTTGTAATCACGCTAGCTTTTGAAATAATTGAGATATAAGCCTACAATTTTGCACACATGTTTATTTTGCCAGTAGACTTCTACTGCAGGTGGTGCCCAAGTTAAAAAGTGTCAGTAGAAATTTTAAAAGTTCCCAGCTAGGATAAAAAACGGAGACTCGTGGGGATCCTTTTTGAAATTTTTTAGCTTCTAGGGAGTTAGGAAAACGTAGGTGAACTATAGAGCGAAGGAAGTATTTTATATATTTTACTTGTAAATTTTTATTGCTTTATTCTTAATATGATGTATTATATTCTTTATACCTTCCACCATTCGTTTTTACCCTCCACACCATGAATGCTGGAATATATAAATAATATTATATAGATATAAGTAATATAATATTATATATTATATTAAGAATAATAATAATAATATAAAATTAACAATTAAAAAAGCAGATCAGGCATTACACACCCTGAAAGAAAAGGATCTATATAGGTCTACGATATCATATAGCCTCTATGCAATGCTATCTCTCGGTATTCTGCATTGTCGTGATTGTAGCTATTTTCAATGGATTTGTCGGTATAGGTATATTATTAAAAATATCCGGTATTTTAATGATTTTTGTCAAATTTTTTCCATGTCTTATGTTAATATTATATTTTTGATCAGTACAAAAAATGTGGATTTAGTGTGTCCGTAGTAGCGTGTCGGTAGCCTCAGCCATATGGCTACAGAGGGTATACATCATTAGATACGGCCAAAAATGATGGTTTTAGACCCTAAGTCTATTTGGGCCATATCCGTGTCAGGACATTTGGGGTCGATTTATGTGTGTCTGTCTGTCCGGCTGTGTGGTGCACACGATAACTCTAGAAAGGAACATCTTTTTGGTCCAAACTTGGTACATCGTAAAAAATATTGTCAAACTTAAATTGAATTCTGAGATGGACAAATCGGTGTACTCCACAAAAGGTCAATATTTTAAAAGAAACCTCAGAAACCAAGACCTTTTGTGAAGGTGGGATGTATCTATCCACTCCTTCAGGTACCTTTTTCAAAACGGTTATATATATATATATATATATATATATATATATATATATATATATATATATATATATATATATATTTATACAAAACCGGGTTAAAGTCTTACTAGGTATAAATTTTTAAATCCTTCACCATACTATGGAGGGTATATTTACTTTGTCATTCCGTTTGTAACTCCTCCAAATACCCATGTCAGACCTAACAAAGTATATATATTCTTGATCAGCGTAGAATTCTGATTCGATTTAGCGATGTCCGTCTGTCTGTTGTAATCACGCTAGCTTTTGAAATAATTGCGATATAAGCCTACAATTTTGCACACATGTTTATTTTGCCAGTAGACTTCTACTGCAGGTGGTGCCCAAGTTAAAAAGTGTCAGTAGGGTTTACCGACATATTTTGACTTAAGTTGTAATTTTTCTTTATAAAGGAATTTCCAAAAGAAAATTGCACAATTTTGTCCATTTCGTATCTAATCTAAGTTTGATATAAATATCACATGGTGCACGATTTGGCCTTTATCGACTAATTCCTGTACTTTTTGGAAAATGTTTACATGTGAGCGATGTACCAGATAAAGTGGAACGAAGTATTCATCTAATTCTGATAAAAATTTTGGGATGTGCAAAATTTAAAGAAAATCGAACGATTATTTACAATTGTTAGTCAAAAGTCTAACCAGAAGAAGTGGACATAATTATTTATTAGATGCATAGTTAACAGAAATATTGAGATACACGAAGTTTGATGAAAATCGCTGACTTTTTCCGTATGTTATAGGGTCATAATTATTCAAAATGTTGACCCCTTGTGAGGAAAGTACCAGAAGAGTTGACGAAAAATTCTATTTTCATATCAAATCTCTGATTGAGACAAATGAAAAGAATTTATGACTTGATTCGTATGTTTTTTAGTTATTTAAAATGTTGATACTTTGTGAGGAATGTTCCAGAGGGAGTGAACACATATATATTCCATGGAAATATTTGAATGTGGAGTGGTCTTGTATATTTCATCTTCACACCAGGTATTGTTTAAAAGAAATATTTTGATGTGTTAAATTTGTAGAGAATTGGATGCTCAATTCGCTTATATGGTCGTTTTGATTATTCAAAATGTCGACCCTTTGTGGTATAGGTACTAGAATCGATATCTACCATATTCACAACAGATCATTTTTTTATTTATTTATTTATTTATTTTATTTTTTTTTTTGATATAATAAAATAATATTGCGATGTGGCGGTTTTGAAAAGAATCGGAAGCTCATTTCGCGTTTTACGAACTTCATGCCTATTCAAAATTTGTAACCGTTTTGAAAAAGGTACCTGAAGGAGTGGATAGATACATCCCACCTTCACAAAAGGTCTTGGTTTCTGAGGTTTATTTTAAAATATTGACCTTTTGTGGAGTACACCGATTTGTCCATCTCAGAATTCAATTTAAGTTTGACAATATTTTTACGATGTACCAAGTTTGGACCAAAAAGATGTTCCTTTCTAGAGTTATCGTGTGCACCACACAGCCGGACAGACAGACACACATAAATCGACCCCAAATGTCCTGACACGGATATGGCCCAAATAGACTTAGGGTCTAAAACCATCATTTTTGGCCGTATCTAATGATGTATACCCTCTGTAGCCATATGGCTGAGGCTACCGACACGCTACTACGGACACACTAAATCCACATTTTTTGTACTGATCAAAAATATAATATTAACATAAGACATGGAAAAAATTTGACAAAAATCATTAAAATACCGGATATTTTTAATAATATACCTATACCGACAAATCCATTGAAAATGGCTAAAATCACGACAATGCAGAATACCGAGAGATAGCATTGCATAGAGGCTATATGATATCGTAGACCTATATAGATCCTTTTCTTTCAGGGTGTGTAATGCCTGATCTGCTTTTTTAATTGTTAATTTTATATTATTATTATTCTTAATATAATATATAATATTATATTACTTATATCTATATAATATTATTTATATATTCCAGCATTCATGGTGTGGAGGGTAAAAACGAATGGTGGAAGGTATAAAGAATATAATACATCATATTAAGAATAAAAGCAATAAAAATTTACAAGTAAAATATATAAAATACTTCCTTCGCTCTATAGTTCACCTACGTTTTCCTAACTCCCTAGAAGCTAAAAAATTTCAAAAAGGATCCCCACGAGTCTCCGTTTTTTATCCTAGCTGGGAACTTTTAAAATTTCTTTAGAATTACTGTTGTATAAAAGCATGTTCAAAGTAACGTTTTTCTGTAACACGTATATTGCTCCATTTCAAAATTCATATAAACTGAAAGGGGACATTCTCAGCCATCTTTTTGCGTATACAGATTCGATAGTGGAATTAGAGCAGGCCTCTGAAAAACACTCAAATTTGTTCAAAGAGTGAAACTCACTTGAATTCGAGCTGGTGCACTTCTGGGAGCAGAAAAAATAATGAGATAACTCAATTTTTCAATGTCGCTCGAATATGAGAGAGCACGTTTTTCTCGTTTTTGAGTGGGAACAAAATTCGTTTAAAATCGAGTAGACTTCACACTTGCCGAGCTCTCATTTATTTTTCCCCTCTCTTCCTTTCAAATTGCAGCGAATTTTGAATAACTGCTAAATTTTTCTAAAATATACGCGGTTCTTTATTAGAAAAAAAATTTAGTTTTTTAATGATACATATTGAATATACATACATATTTTGTTTTGAGATTCACAGAAGTTTGATCTTCAATAATTCTTCCTTTGAAAATATACCCAACAACGAAGAACAAATGTAGATTTTGACTTAGATTAGAAATGTGTTAAATTAACAGTAAAAATCAAACACCATGTCCACTTGTAGTAGAAAAATTTCATAATTTTTATGCCCTCCACCATAGAATGGCGGGTATGTTAAGTTTGTCATTCCGTTTGTAACACCTCGAAATACACATTATAGACCCCACAAAGTACATATATTCTCGATCAGCATAAAATTCTATATCGATTTGGCGATGTCCATCAGTCCGTGGAAATAACTCTAGCTTCCGAACAATAATTGAAGTCCGTAAAGGATACTGCAGCCTAAGACAGAAAATTGTTCATGCAGGCCACGTCGTCGTATAGACCCTTATATAACGGCTACTTTCGGTATTATTAAGGTTTAAATCGAATTTTTAACGGATTTTATTTTTTGGAAAATTGCTAAATTTGTTCCAAATGGTAGAGGGTATTAAAAGTTCGGCCCGGCCGAACTTACAGCTTTTTTACTTGCTTTCAAATATATTGTACTAAGGTGTACATACATCTTATTCTTATATTTAAAACATTTCTTCTTTTGAGACCTTTTCTTTTAAACGAAACGCTAACTGGATAAAAAAATCTGAGGAATAATTGATCAAAAAGTAAGAAATAATATTGATGTTATGCCTTTGGCGCCATTCTTCTAAAACATTGTTTTCAAACGTTTTTTGCATAAACTCACATAAAGTGATACATAAATGTGTTTTATTTATATGGATACATGGAGTTAAGTACTTGCTACATTAATTTACTTTCTCCTGACGTCATCCAACTGATTGTTTTCTAAATATATAAACGAACTTTGAATGCCCCCCACGTCATTTGGAACGAATTTGAAAAGTTTCAAAAAATAAAATCCGTTAAAAGTTCTGTTAAAATCTAAAAATACCGAATATAGCCGTTATATTGGGGTCTATACGATGTGGACCTATATAAGCATTGTCTGTCATAAGCAATTACCTTATTCACATTCGATACGTGAAATAAACGGTGAATAATGTAGCTAAAATTATCAAAATATCGTATATAGAAGGTACCGCTATATCGGAATATAAAATATATACCTAGTAAGACTCGAACATCCCTCACTCTATATATATATATGTATATATATCTATATATATATAGATATATATATATATATATATATATATATATATATATATATATATATATATATATATATATATATATATATATATATATATATATATATATATATATATATACTAGGTATATATTTTTATATCCTTCACCATACTATGGAGGGTATATTAACTTTGTCCTCCAAATACCCATGTCAGACCTCCGATATAGCGGTACCTTCTATATACGATATTTTGATAATATTAGCTACATTATTCACCGTTTATTTCACGTATCGAATGTGAATAAGGTAATTGCTTATGACAGACAATGCTTATATAGGTCCACATCGTACAGACCCCAATATAACGGCTACATTCGGTATTTTTAGATTTTAACAGAACTTTTAACGGATTTTATTTTTTGAAACTTTTCAAATTCGTTCCAAATGACGTGGGGGGCATTCAAAGTTCGTTTATATATTTAGAAAACAACCAGTTGGATGACGTCAGGAGAAAGTAAATTAATGTAGCAAGTACTTAACTCCATGTATCCATATAAATAAAACACATTTATGTCTCACTTTATGTAAGTTTATGCAAAAAACGTTTGAAAACAATGTTTTAGAAGAATGACGCCAAAGGCATAACATCAATATTATTTCTTACTTTTTGATCAATTATTCCTCAGATTTTTTTATCCAGTTAGCGTTTCGTTTAAAAGAAAAGGTCTCAAAAGAAGAAATGTTTTAAATATAAGAATAAGATGTGTGTACACCTTAGTACAATATATTTGAAAGCAAGTAAAAAAGCTGTAAGTTCGGCCGGGCCGAACTTTTAATACCCTCTACCATTTGGAACAAATTTAGCAATTTTCCAAAAAATAAAATCCGTTAAAAATTCGATTTAAACCTTAATAATACCGAAAGTAGCCGTTATATGAGGGTATATACGACGACGTGGCCTGCATGAACAATTTTCTGTCTTAGGCTGCAGTATCCTTTACGGACTTCAATTATTGTTCGGAAGCTAGAGTTATTTCCACGGACTGATGGACATCGCCAAATCGATATAGAATTTTATGCTGATCGAGAATATATGTACTTTGTGGGGTCTATAATGTGTATTTCGAGGTGTTACAAACGGAATGACAAACTTAACATACCCGCCATTCTATGGTGGAGGGCATAAAAATTATGAAATTTTTCTACTACAAGTGGACATGGTGTTTGATTTTTACTGTTAATTTAACACATTTCTAATCTAAGTCAAAATCTACATTTGTTCTTCGTTGTTGGGTATATTTTCAAAGGAAGAATTATTGAAGATCAAACTTCTGTGAATCTCAAAACAAAATATGTATGTATATTCAATATGTATCATTAAAAACTAAATTTTTTGCTAATAAAGAACCGCGTATATTTTTGAAAAATTTAGCAGTTATTCAAAATTCGCTGCAATTTGAAAGGAAGAGAGGGGAAAAATAAATGAGAGCTCGGCAAGTGTGAAGTCTACTGGATTTTAAACGAATTTTGTTCCCACTCAAAAACGAGAAAAACGTGCTCTCTCATATTCGAGCGACATTGAAAAATTGAGTTATCTCATTATTTTTTCTGCTCCCAGAAGTGCACCAGCTCGAATTCAAGTGAGTTTCACTCTTTGAACAAATTTGAGTGTTTTTCAGAGGCCTGCTCTAATTCCACTATCGAATCTGTATACGCAAAAAGATGGCTGAGAGTGTCCCCTTTCAGTTTATATGAATTTTGAAATGGAGCAATATACGTGTTACAGAAAAACGTTACTTTGAACATGCTTTTATACAACAGTAATTCTAAAGAAATTTTAAAAGTTTCCAGCTAGGATAATAAACGGAGACTCGTAGGGATCCTTTTTGAAATTTTTTAGCTTCTAGGGAGTTAGGAAAACGTAGGTGAACTATAGAGCGAAGGAAGTATTTTATATATTTTACTTTTAAATTTTTATTGCTTTTATTCTTAATATGATGTATTATATTCTTTATACCTTCCACCATTCGTTTTTACCCTCCACACTATGAATGCTGGAATATATAAATAATATTATATAGATATAAGTAATATAATATTATATATTATATTAAGAATAATAATAATAATATAAAATTAACAATTAAACAAGTAAGCAAAGGCTACAGTCGAGCGGGGCCGACCGTTGAATACCCTACAACACTATAATAAACGATACAGTTTATATAGGCGAGATACTCGAAAGAACTGCACAAGATATTGTGACAAATAATAAAAGAAAACCATCAGGTTTCGTTCTCTAATTTTCGAATAATAGCAACTTAAACTAATTTGCTCATTTCCAATTTATTCTGGAACCAATATTTCCCAAAGACCTATAATCTCTCAGAAGTGGCAAAATATTAACATTTATTATTGGTTTTTGACTGAAACGCATCTATATGAGATACAGACATTTGACTATATTCTTCAACGAAATCAGCGTTAACGAAATAGTCAGAAGTGCGTCTTTCCTGTATTTTTAAATTCTCCAAAAGTCACTGGAATGGACATTTTCGTATTTTGTCTACAAAAGTTGGCAAACTATTTCACACATTGAATATTTTTGGATGGCCATCCAAAACTGCTTGGCTTTTGCAATGTCCGGTAACCCCCATTCAAATGTGCCTGAGGATCGGGCGATAATTACGACCTGCTGACAATTTTGCAGTTTTTTTGGTCCATTTCAACCCCTAAATATATGGCGATCATCTCCAAAAAGAGTAGGCATCTATTCTGACCCTCATCTTATCCCCATGCAAAATGTCGTAAGGATCGGGCCATAAATGCGATCTGTATATGATATCCTAACTACTTAGTTTTGTTAGCTATAGAAATATTACCAAATGTTTAATTCAAAATGAAAATATGCCAAAAATATGACAAAATTGAAAAAATATGAGAAAATTTTACAAAATCAGTATTTTCATCATTAGAGAGATATTTTTATGCGATTTTTTTAGACGTTGTTTCTTTCCTGCCAAGAGGCCATTCTGAATTAATGAGAACTGTCGAAATCAGTTCAGCCGTTCTCAACATATAAGAGATCTTTCAAGCATATCTTCTTTGATAGACATATATATCGCACATATTTTGCTATATATCCGATTTGTTGGATGTTAACATCAATGTAAAGATCAGAAGTAACCTTGTCATGGCTTTATGATTTCGCCGGGATTTAAAATATTCGCGGTTTGATGAAAAATTTTGAATTTTTTCAATACAAAAGATATGGTCTATTTTACCCGCTAAATATTATCCGATGACCACCCAAATTGGTAGGCTTCTTTCCCTCCCTAAACTCCAGCTACATGCGAAATTCCGCGTCGATTGGTCTATAATTGCGACCTGTATAGCTTCTGCAAAATCCGACATTTTTTCAGTATTTGGTCCATTTCAACCCCTAAACATTTGGCGATCATCTCCAAAAGCAATAGGGTTCTATTCTGCTCCAAGCCCCACCTACATTCTAAATTTCGTGAAGATCGGACCATAATTGCGACCTGTAGAGTGATTACAAATTAACATGGACAGACGGACAGACGGACAGACGGACGGACGGACATACATAGCTAGATCGACTCAGCTCGGCGAGCTAGGAAGATCCATATATACTTTCCTATATGGGAAATCAATATTTCGAGGTGTTACATAAATTCTGGCCCAATCAAACTTATAATACCCCCAACACATAGTGTTGTAGGGTATAAAAAGCAGATCAGGCATTACACACCCTGAAAGAAAAGGATCTATATAGGTCTACGATATCATATAGCTTCTATGCAATGCTATCTCTCGGTATTCTGCATTGTCGTGATTTTAGCCATTTTCAATGGATTTGTCTGGAATTCGATATGTAAATTTCTTAATAGGTATATTATTAAAAATATCCGGTATTTTAATGATTTTTGTCAAATTTTTTCCATGTCTTATGTTAATATTATATTTTTGATCAGTACAAAAAATGTGGATTTAGTGTGTCCGTAGTAGCGTGTCGGTAGCCTCAGCCATATGGCTACAGAGGGTATACATCAT
The DNA here is from genome assembly GCF_030504385.1 of Musca domestica. Taxonomy (NCBI): domain Eukaryota; kingdom Metazoa; phylum Arthropoda; class Insecta; order Diptera; family Muscidae; genus Musca; species Musca domestica. The sequence goes on along the minus strand of NW_026712328.1, from coordinate 6,235,412 downwards.
TAGATACGGCCAAAAATGATGGTTTTAGACCCTAAGTCTATTTGGGCCATATCCGTGTCAGGACATTTGGGGTCGATTTATGTGTGTCTGTCTGTCCGGCTGTGTGGTGCACACGATAACTCTAGAAAGGAGCATCTTTTTGGTCCAAACTTGGTACATCGTAAAAAATATTGTCAAACTTAAATTGAATTCTGAGATGGACAAATCGGTGTACTCCACAAAAGGTCAATATTTTAAAAGAAACCTCAGAAACCAAGACCTTTTGTGAAGGTGGGATGTATCTATCCACTCCTTCAGGTACCTTTTTCAAAACGGTTACAAATTTTGAATAGGCATGAAGTTCGTAAAACGCGAAATGAGCTTCCGATTCTTTTCAAAACCGCCACATCGCAATATTTCAATTAAGAAAAAAAATAAATAAATAAATAAAAAAAAATAAATAAAAAAAATGATCTGTTGTGAATATGGTAGATATCGATTCTAGTACCTATCCCACAAAGGGTCGACATTTTGAATAATCAAAACGACCATATAAGCGAATTGAGCATCCAATTCTCTACAAATTTAACACATCAAAATATTTCTTTTAAAACAATACCTGGTGTGAAGATGAAATATACAAGACCACTCCACATTCAAATATTTCCATGGAATATATATGTGTTCACTCCCTCTGGAACATTCCTCACAAAGCATCAACATTTTAAATAACTAAAAAACATACGAATCGAGTCATAGATTCTTTTCATTTGTCTCAATCAGAGATGTGATATGAATATAGAATTTTTCGTCAACTCTTCTGGTACTCTCCTCACAAGGGGTCAACATTTTGAATAATTATGACCCTATAAAATACGGAAAAAGTCAGCGATTTTCATCAAACTTTGTGTATCTCAATATTTCTGTTAACTATGCATCTAATAATTATATATGTCCACTTCTTCTGGTTAGACTTTTGACTAACAATTGTAAATAATCGTTCGATTTTCTTTAAATTTTGCACATCCCAAAATTTTTATCAGAATTAGATGAATACTTCGTTCCACTTTATCTGGTACATCGCTCACATGTAAACATTTTTCAAAAAGTACAGGAATTAGTCGATATAGGCCAAATCGTGCACCATGTGATATTTATATCAAACTTAGATTAGATACGAAATGGACAAAATTGGGCAATTTTTTTGGAAATTCCTTTGTAAAGAAAAATTACAACTTAAGTCAAAATATGTCGGCAAACCCGACTGACACTTTTTAACTTGGGCACCACCTGCAGTAGAAGTCTTCTGGCAAAATAAACATGTGTGCAAAGTTGTAGGCTTATATCTCAATTATTTCAAAAGCTAGCGTGATTACAACAGACAGACGGACATCGCTAAATCGAATCAGAATTCTACGCTGATCAAGAATATATATACTTTGTTAGGTCTGACATGGGTATTTGGAGGAGTTACAAACGGAATGACAAAGTTAATATACCCTCCATAGTATGGTGAAGGATATATATATGTATTTTTTGATCAATTATTCCTCAGATTTTTTTATCCAGTTAGCGTTTCGTTTAAAAGAAAAGGTCTCAAAAGAAGAAATGTTTTAAATATAAGAATAAGATGTATGTACACCTTAGTACAATATATTTGAAAGCAAGTAAAAAAGCTGTAAGTTCGGCCGGGCCGAACTTTTAATACCCTCTACCATTTGGAACAAATTTAGCAATTTTCCAAAAAATAAAATCCGTTAAAAATTCGATTTAAACCTTAATAATACCGAAAGTAGCCGTTATATAAGGGTCTATACGACGACGTGGCCTGCATGAACAATTTTCTGTCTTAGGCTGCAGTATCCTTTACGGACTTCAATTATTGTTCGGAAGCTAGAGTTATTTCCACGGACTGATGGACATCGCCAAATCGATATAGAATTTTATGCTGATCGAGAATATATGTACTTTGTGGGGTCTATAATGTGTATTTCGAGGTGTTACAAACGGAATGACAAACTTAACATACCCGCCATTCTATGGTGGAGGGCATAAAAATTATGAAATTTTTCTACTACAAGTGGACATGGTGTTTGATTTTTACTGTTAATTTAACACATTTCTAATCTAAGTCAAAATCTACATTTGTTCTTCGTTGTTGGGTATATTTTCAAAGGAAGAATTATTGAAGATCAAACTTCTGTGAATCTCAAAACAAAATATGTATGTATATTCAATATGTATCATTAAAAAACTAAATTTTTTTGCTAATAAAGAACCGCGTATATTTTTGAAAAATTTAGCAGTTATTCAAAATTTGCTGCAATTTGAAAGGAAGAGAGGGGAAAAATAAATGAGAGCTCGGCAAGTGTGAAGTCTACTCGATTTTAAACGAATTTTGTTCCCACTCAAAAACGAGAAAAACGTGCTCTCTCATATTCGAGCGACATTGAAAAATTGAGTTATCTTATTATTTTTTCTGCTCCCAGAAGTGCACCAGCTCGAATTCAAGTGAGTTTCACTCTTTGAACAAATTTGAGTGTTTTTCAGAGGCCTGCTCTAATTCCACTATCGAATCTGTATACGCAAAAAGATGGCTGAGAGTGTCCCCTTTCAGTTTATATGAATTTTGAAATGGAGCAATATACGTGTTACAGAAAAACGTTACTTTGAACATGCTTTTATACAACAGTAATTCTAAAGAAATTTTAAAAGTTTCCAGCTAGGATAAAAAACGGAGACTCGTGGGGATCCTTTTTGAAATTTTTTAGCTTCTAGGGAGTTAGGAAAACGTAGGTGAACTATAGAGCGAAGGAAGTATTTTATATATTTTACTTGTAAATTTTTATTGCTTTTATTCTTAATATGATGTATTATATTCTTTATACCTTCCACCATTCGTTTTTACCCTCCACACTATGAATGCTGGAATATATAAATAATATTATATAGATATAAGTATAATATAGCTTCTATGCAATGCTATCTCTCGGTATTCTGCATTGTCGTGATTTTAGCCATTTTCAATGGATTTGTCTGGAATTCGATATGTAAATTTTTTAATAGGTATATTATTAAAAATATCCGGTATTTTAATGATTTTTGTCAAATTTTTTCCATGTCTTATGTTAATATTATATTTTTGATCAGTACAAAAAATGTGGATTTAGTGTGTCCGTAGTAGCGTGTCGGTAGCCTCAGCCATATGGCTACAGAGGGTATACATCATTAGATACGGCCAAAAATGATGGTTTTAGACCCTAAGTCTATTTGGGCCATATCCGTGTCAGCACATTTGGGGTCGATTTATGTGTGTCTGTCTGTCCGGCTGTGTGGTGCACACGATAACTCTAGAAAGGAGCATCTTTTTGGTCCAAACTTGGTACATCGTAAAAAATATTGTCAAACTTAAATTGAATTCTGAGATGGACAAATCGGTGTACTCCACAAAAGGTCAATATTTTAAAAGAAACCTCAGAAACCAAGACCTTTTGTGAAGGTGGGATGTATCTATCCACTCCTTCAGGTACCTTTTTCAAAACGGTTACAAATTTTGAATAGGCATGAAGTTCGTAAAACGCGAAATGAGCTTCCGATTCTTTTCAAAACCGCCACATCGCAATATTTCAATTAAGAAAAAAAAAAAATAAATAAATAAATAAATAAAAAAAAATAAATAAATAAAAAAAATGATCTGCTGTGAATATGGTAGATATCGATTCTAGTACCTATCCCACAAAGGGTCGACATTTTGAATAATCAAAACGACCATATAAGCGAATTGAGCATCCAATTCTCTACAAATTTAACACATCAAAATATTTCTTTTAAAACAATACCTGGTGTGAAGATGAAGTATAAAAGACCACTCCACATTCAAATATTTCCATGGAATATATATGTGTTCACTCCCTCTGGAACATTCCTCACAAAGCATCAACATTTTAAATAACTAAAAAACATACGAATCAAGTCATAGATTCTTTTCATTTGTCTCAATCAGAGATGTGATATGAATATAGAATTTTTCGTCAACTCTTCTGGTACTCTCCTCACAAGGGGTCAACATTTTGAATAATTATGACCCTATAACATACGGAAAAAGTCAGCGATTTTCATCAAACTTTGTGTATCTCAATATTTCTGTTAACTATGCATCTAATAATTATATATGTCCACTTCTTCTGGTTAGACTTTTGACTAACAATTGTAAATAATCGTTCGATTTTCTTTAAATTTTGCACATCCCAAAATTTTTATCAGAATTAGATGAATACTTCGTTCCACTTTATCTGGTACATCGCTCACATGTAAACATTTTTCAAAAAGTACAGGAATTAGTCGATAAAGGCCAAATCGTGCACCATGTGATATTTATATCAAACTTAGATTAGATACGAAATGGACAAAATTGGGCATTTTTTTTGGAAATTCCTTTATAAAGAAAAATTACAACTTAAGTCAAAATATGTCGGCAAACCCGACTGACACTTTTTAACTTGGGCACCACCTGCAGTAGAAGTCTTCTGGCAAAATAAACATGTGTGCAAAGTTGTAGGCTTATATCTCAATTATTTCAAAAGCTAGCGTGATTACAACAGACAGACGGACATCGCTAAATCGAATCAGAATTCTACGCTGATCAAGAATATATATACTTTGTTAGGTCTGACATGGGTATTTGGAGGAGTTACAAACGGAATGACAAAGTTAATATACCCTCCATAGTATGGTGAAGGATATATATATATATATATATATATATATATATATATATATATATATATATATATATATATATATATATATATATATATAATATATATATATATATATATATATATATATATATATATATATATATATATATATATATATATATATATATAGATATATAAGACCTCCAGCACATCTCATTGGAAGCTGCTCTCACATATCAAGCAGCATTTCTGGAGAAGATGGTCGGATGAATACCTCCACGAACTGCAACAACGGAACAAATGGAAGAGAAAGATGAACAATCTTCGGAAACGTGATATGGTCGTCATCAAGGAAGATAATTTACCGCCGATTAAGTGGCCATTGGGAAGAATTCTCAATGTGTTCGCTGGTGACGATGGAGCTGTACGAGTTGAACACATCAGCTGGAGTGTACAAACGGGCCATTCAGAGGCTGGCTCCACTGTTTCCAGAGGAGCATAGTGAATTATCCACAGACCAGACAACGCAGGGTCACATCGGCTCTTCTAGACAAGGGTAAGATGGGAAAGATACCATCCCGAGGAAAAGCATGAAGATCGCAAATAGCCCCATAATGCTATCAGTAATATTAGCCTTGCTTCTAATGCATGTGGTCCTATGCGACATGCTTATATGCACTATATTTTGAAGGTTTGGGAACAGTGAAACTTAACACGGCAGAATGGAAAATGTTGGTGTATTACGAACGCCTTTTGCATCAGAAATAAAGTCGCTTTCAACCGGTTTACAATCGCTGCAGCAGATGTGTCCTGTAATTCAGCAACACGAGATGTGTGACATGTTCGTGAGCAATCTCAAACACATAAAATAGGAACTACTACAGGAAAAGGAGTTATTTACCAACAGACGGTTTAAAAGATCTCCATTCAATATATTCGGCAATATTGTGCATTCACTCTTTGTTGTCCTTGATGCTGATTATGCAGAAGAAATGTCTAAAACCATTAGCAAGGCAAGAATCGAGCACGAGCACAAGTCTGTTGAAAGCCCAAACTTCAATAGTTGACTCTACCTCTTTCCAGTTAAAAAACTCACAGCTTGTCGGACTCTTGTCAACGTACCTGGTATTCTCCGCAATGAACCTGCAGAGAGTAGAGTCGGAAATCATTAGTGTACTTACCGATACACATAATGGCAAAATAAGTCAACTTTTACTGTCTCCTCATCAATTGAGAGAATAAATTAACGTAATCAAGGCTAATCTTCCAATTTTACCAACGGAAGATGAGAACTTGATTAAGTTCCATAAACTTATGAGCATCAAGGGTGCAGTGACAAAGCATGACGTCATCTTCGAGGTCAAGATACCCTTAGTCAATCAACAGTTTTTGAACTATTCAAGGTAGTACCCGTTCCAACAATAAGGAATGGCCCTCTAATAGCCATTAAACCAGAAAAGTCATACTTGGCTACAGATACGCACGAGAAGAATACATATTTTTCCAACCTGAGGACATATCAAGATGTCTTAAACCAAAGAATGACGAATACATCTGTAGAAATCAGCGGTCCAAACTCCGGAGGAACGCAGTCGCCAACCCCTGTGAAGTCAATATCTTTAATTATCATTCAACTGCCAATTGCAATCTGAACAAGATTATTGGATCTACAGTATGGAGCCAATTGCATCATTAGATGGATCTTCGCTACTAGTGTCGATTTGGAACCTCCTATTGTATGCGGTACGGAGACAAATCTTATCATCATCAAGAATGCCGGAATAATGGAGATGGGTTCCAACTGTGTCATGAAGAACCATTTTGTTACCATACATGGACAATTTGAACCCTCAAATAGCATACACACTTCATATGTGAGATTAAAAGACATCCATTCTATAAGTCCACCACAGGAAATAGAAAAGATTTTAACGCTCACGAACACTACTTCTTACAAGGTTCATCTGGAAGTATTGGATAACATACAACGGCAGTTGAATGAATCAACTCTTAAGCATTTGCCACAACTTATCCACTCCACCAGTCTTCACCATCATGCAGTTAGCTACACCTCGTTATGTTGCTGTATTATTATTCTGCTTGGTCTGCTGAGTTGGAGAATGCATTTAAGTTTCAACAAACCAGGTCAATAAACCTTGTTAAACCTACTCCAGCTGTGAGAACTCACCAATCAGCAACAAATGGCTCCGTTTCTGCTTGAACACTGTCAACGCGGCGGAGAATGTTAACACATTAAAAAAAAATTAGCAGCATTTTACTACAGACACACATCTGTAGTAACATCGCTAAATGGACTTAGATAAGCAAGCTGCTCAAGTATATATACTTTCTTGGGTCTAACTTGAGCATTTCGAGGATTTACAAAGGGGATGGCACTCCATATTATTTGGGTGTGTACATAAATACCGTTTTTTTCTAAAAATTTAATGTTTTGTAAGTTTAACAAGAAACATAAGCCAAAAAAGTTTAACAAGCTGCATAAGTTTCTAATTCAAGTACAAGTGTATATATGTTTGGATGTAAGCATATTTATACTTCAATACAAACACATATATGATTGATACAAGCATGTATATGCTTAGATGTAAGTAAAAATATGCTTGGAAGCAAGTAAATATATGCTTCGAAATAAGTATATATATGTTTGTATCGAAGTATATGTATTTAATATGTATGGAACAGTGTTGCTTGTTTGTTCGGGATATTCTCCCCACAATTTATTTTAAAAATAACTTCTATGACAAAAAACATTTTTTAACCAAGTGACTGGATCGTAAGATCAATATAAGAAGAACCAAAGAATTAAATAAAACTAAAATTCTTTTAGAAAATCTTCTAAATCTTACAACCGGACTTATACACATTTTCATCATTCTCCACACAACAGCATCAACAAATAACGAAACACAAGTGTTTAGCCGCGCAGCAAAAACAAAGTTTTCACCACCTTTGTCATCGCTTTTGCGTCTTCTGCTACACTATACAAACAGCCCTTTGTTATAAAATGTGTGAGTGCGCTATTGTTACGCTCTGTATTACAAAAATGTTCTCTCACCCGTTAAAAAATATGTTCTAACATAAAAAATTTAAATATGTTACAAAATGTTGCAAACACATACCAAACACGACCCAAGCATAATATGTTTGCATCCAAATATATCTTTTTTGCAAGCAGCCCCAAATATATACATACTTGGATCCAAACACATTTCGAACGTGTATTTTTCAGCGTGTATCTTTTTACAAAATTTTATATTTTAAATATCAATTTAAACTCTTAATGAAAAAAATTGTCACAATTAGTCAATACAAAACATTTAACAAATGAAACATTTAACAAATCATGAAGCTCGGCCGGGCCACTCATACAGTGAAATCGGTAGACCAAAAAATTTTAAAAATGTAAAGTAAATAATACATGTTTCCGGCAAAAGTAGTCAAAGTGTCTAATATCGAATTAAAACAGCTACTAAAAAATCACCGGGCAGGCCGATCTTGTATACCCTCGATTTTGACAAGTTTAAAATAAAAAAAAAAATATATATATATATATATATATATATATATATATATATATATATATATATATATATATATATATATATATATATATATACATCTATATATGAACTCTGGCAACTCTGCTCGTTGACAAGTGTTTTTCTGTGTGTCGAATGTCATCCTATCATTTCGGTGTTTGTTTGTGTCAATAGCGATGAATATCGATATTTCAAATAATTCAATTTATTTAAATTCCATTTGTGTGAAGTTTTCGCGTTTCACCTTGTTTATATATATATATATATATATATATATATATATATATATATATATATATATATATATATATAACTCTGGCAACTCTGCTCGCTTACAAGTGTTTTTCTGTGTGTCGAAAGTCATCCTATCATTTCGGTGCTTGTTTGTGTCAATAGCGATGAATATCGATATTTCAAATAATTCAATTTATTTAAATTCCATTTGTGTGAAGTTTTCGCGTTTCGCCTTGTTTAAATTGGTGTTTATATTCTCCTTTTTCGTTTCTATCATTTGTTGCTTCCATTGTGTTATTCTGAGTTTTGACGTTTGAGGCTAGTTCCTTAATATCTTTGTTCGTAAGTAATTAGCTTTTCTTAGCATACTTTCAGGCAGTTACATTAAATTACTTACCACACCATTTACAAAATTACACTATTTCCCTAGTTATTTTAAATTAAAAACAAAAAAATAATAATAATAATAACTCTTTTTTACTTGAATCATTTTCTCTATTGTTCGATATTTAATACTCTCATAATGGCTTGCTCAAATAAAGATTGTGCTGTTAGAGACATCAATGAACGGTTAATACCTTCCTTTATTTGCGATAAATTTTGGCATATTTAATGTGCTGGTTTCAACGGTAGACAGTTTGACTTTATTACAGACAAGGTTAAAGGTCTGCGTTGGTCTTGTTTTGAATATAGAGATTTACAAGTTGATTATCATTGCCTATTTAAAGAAACTAAGGCAGTTGTGTTGCATGCTCCAACTATAACTCCTACAAACTTTACCGCGGTTGTAAATGGCATTGATCGCTCTACTTCTAACACTCTTATCGTCGTAGAACGGCGTAAAACAGTATTTATACCTAGACTTCACCCTGATACTTCTACTGACAACATTCGCAGCTATATAAAATCTAATCTAAATGGTGTAACTGATCAAGATTTAAACATATTTAAATTTCGTTCCTCTCATTCGTGATATTTCGTCATTCAAAGTAACTGTTCCTTCCAGAATGTTTAACATTATTGTTTGTAGTTCATTTTGGCCCGAAGATACCTTGGTAATATTCCGAGAACGCTCCAATTCCTTTAGACCTGTTAATATCTTACTCGCGTCAAAAAACTAATTGATGTTTGCGGGATCCTCTACCAAAATGTTAGAGGATTAAATACAAAACTGAAAAACGTATTCCTTAAAAGCTTCTTTTGTGAATTTAAAATAATTGCTTTTTCGGAAACATGGTTAAAATCTGATATTCTGACACTAAGGTTCTCTCCGACAATTATCAAGTTTACAGAAAGGATCGAGTAATGAAAAAAGGATGCGGCGTTTTGATAGCAGTTCATTACTCGATTCCTTCTGAAATGATTGATGTCTCAGCTGATCCCATTAGTGAATTTGTCTGTGCTTAGCTAAATATCACAGGTAACACTGTATTCTTAACCTGTTCTTATATTGCTCCTAATCCTGGACTTGAAATTTATATAAACCATGCCAATCTAATTGCTAAAGTGGCTTCTTTTCTTACGGATAATTCTTCGTTAATATGTATGGGTGACTTTAACCTTCCTGGTGTTTCTTGGATCTCAGATGAGAATATTGTAGATTATGTTCCCTCGTCATACCCAATTGGTTTTGATGCCTTTTGGGATATTATATTTGAATCCTGCTTGCCGATGCTCTCCCTTTGTACTTCCTGAGGACAGCTATCATCCCACGCTGTTGATAAATCTCGAATTGGGAGCCTCTTCTCCTAATATTATATCTACTAATACTTTAATTAAAAGGCGTAACTTTGGAAAAACAAATCTTATCGATCTTCGCAATCTTCTATCGAACACTATATGGCGTATAAGTGACGATATTGACTCCAGTGTCTCAACATTCTATGATCAACTTAATTCTGCTTTATCTTATTCGGTACATACTGTTAAGCAAATTATAGACCAGGGTCCCGCTTGGTTTACGCCTGCACTGAGACGTTTACGCAATTTAAAAATTAGATTATTTAAAAAATTCAAGAAATCGAATAAGACATTGAACTATTCAAAGTATTTTTCTGCAAGGTATAAATACAACTCTGAAAATTCCAAATGTTATTCTCAACACTTAAAAAATATGAAACAGAACTTGTTGCATAATCCCAAAAACTTTTTCAAATTTATCAATTCTAAAAGGAAAGCACAAAAATTTCCAAGTCGTATGAAACTTGGTAGTGTTGAATCTAGTGATAACTTAGATATTGCTAATTTATTTGCCGACTTATTTCAATCATCTTATACGTCGAACACTTTTAACGGTATTTATAACTTCAATATCGATAAATTAAACTATTTTCCTAGTATTATCTTAACAGAAGATGAAGTTTTTTCTGGGTTAACAACATTACGTTCTTCGTTCTCCGCTGGTTCTGATGGTGTTCCAACGTATATTCTAAAATCTTGTGCTAGCGAAAATTAAATTTTTAATTATTCCCTAGTAAAAGGTTATTTTCCATGTTACTGGAGGTCGAGCTTTGTCATTGCTCTTCATAAATCAGGAAATAGGTGTTCAGTCGATAATTATAGATGTATCGCTAAATTAAACGCTATTCCCAAACTCTTCGAACTTTTAGTTTCGCGTAGGATATCACATTACCTAAAAACTATAATTTCACCTTTTCAACATGGATTAATAAAAGGTAGATCTACAATCACTAATCTCTTAGAATTTGTTTGTCATGTACATAACGGTTTTGTTAGTAAACAGCAGACTGATGTAATTTATACCGATTTTAGCAAAGCTTTTGATACGGTAGTGCACAAGTTTTTGCTCCTTAAATTAGATTTAATGGGTTTCCCAACATCTCTAGTAAACTGGATATCCGCACCAAAGTGTTCTTTTTAATGATACATCTTCGAAAAATATTTATGTTTCATCTGATGTACAGCAAGGAAGTCACTTGGGTCCACTACTATTTCTACTTTACCTGAAAGATCTTCCGAAAATTATTAGTTTTTCTAAAATTCTGATGTACGCTGATGATGTAAACCCCTTTCTTCACATAAACTCACTTAACGATGCAATTTCATTACAATACGATTTGCACACACCCGTAAATTGGTGAAGTGCGAATGGTATGTCTCTTAACCTAAACAAAATCAAAAAATTGTCGCTCATTCGAAACCAACCATTATTATCTTACTGCCATATTGGCTCTTACAAATTGGATAATGTTGAGTCTTTTGTTGATTTGGGCGTAATTTTAGATTCTAAGCTACGGTTTAATTTACACATTGACTCTTGTGTTAATAAAGCTATATCTTTACTAGGCTTCATCAAGCGTTGGTCCAAAGAGTTTGATGATCCTTACGTAACAAAAAGATTGATTGTTAGTCTAGTTCGTCCAGTATTAGAATATGTTTGTATATTATGGAGTCCATTTTGTAAATATTCTTCTGATAAAATTGAATTAGTACAAATTCAGTTTTTAATTTTTGCTTTGCGTGGTTTAAATTGGAACTCCTCTGAACTTCTTCCGCCATATGAGAGCCGTTTAATGTCGATCGATCTTTTGAAAAAAGACGTTTTATGTTAAGAGCATTATTTATCATGAAATGAATACGTGGATTGATTGATACCCCTTTTTTATTGGTGAAATAAACTATAATGTTCCTTTTCGTAGAACTCGTAATTTTGAACCGTTGAAATTGTCCATTGCGAGAAGAAATTATGAACTTAACATCCCAATGAGATCACTTCGTGTAATTTATAACAGCTTAGATAATTCTATTTGCTTAAATAGTCCCTTGAACACTATAAAAAATGTATTCTACATATGTATTTTATGTCGTGAAATGTCTATGTTAATGTTATGTTTATGTTATCTTATATTATTGTTTTTCTTAAGTCTGTAAGCTCATTTTTACGGCATATTATCTACAAATCCCTTTATGTTACTAATTTGTGTGTAACTTTTAAAATGACCTCTTTAAAAAATGTGAGAAGTGCGCCTTCTAAGAACACCATTAAGCGCTTATACGAAAAATTTTTTCTTCAAGTTTCGCATTTAAATATTGTGATAACTTATGACAAAAGTTGCCTATGCAGTTTTTTTAACGGATTTTATTTATTTTCTTTTTTTTTTGGAAATTGCCAAATTTGTACCATATGTTGGAGGATATTAAAAGGGAGTTAAACTTTCTAAGTTTTGAAATCAAATAATTTAATAATTATACGATGCCGATTTTTTGACGATTTTTAAAAATGCAAATACCGATTTTTTCTGAAAAATTGACGATTTTTCTTGAAATTTTGTTGGCAGCCCTGGGGAGCTCAAATTCGTATACGTTTTTGTATATCCCCCATATAACTATACTCTTTTTTCAGACATTTCAATTAAATCTATCCTTATCCTTTCCTTTGATCGTTGTCTAACTGTGAGAATATTTCCAAAGAGGCCAGATACTTATGGACATATTATTTACAAAAATAATTATCTTTATCTTTAATTTACTACTTCCTCGAACAAAAGTATATTCTGTGTGTGTATTCCTTTCAATTATAAACATATTGTATAGGAAATATTCAAATTCACTTGGAACCAAAATGCTTATTGCAACGAATGTTGGTTTTATTATATTTATTTAGAAACCGAGAAAATTTTTTATTGTTCTCTAAACGTCTTGTATTACCTGAATCGATAACCCAAGAACTACTTTTTTATCTAATGTTCTTTCGTCTCACATTCCCACCCCTGCCGACAGAGGGGTCGACCTAGGGATCGCGTACACATCATGATCCGCATAATCTTGTCGAGGTAAATTTATTAGAAAATTGAAAACCAGATACAGAATCTAATTCATCAGCTAGTTTGCCAAATAATAAAACCTATATTTTAATTGTTTAAAGGTAATATTAGACTACATTTAATTACTTCTAAACTCATACCAAAATCTACATTACAGTACACAGAATTAAAGTCGACACACATTTTACTAAGAGTTTCGCCCATGGAATAATTCGTGCGGTGAAAATCGGTATATAATAATTGGTAGTATCTACTGGATCTAAACGGAACATTAATTCTAATAAATGAGATTGGGAAATTTGAATATTACCATTTAATCTTTGGCCCACCGTTTAACAAAACCTAAAACACCATTTGCTTTATTTGTCATTGTTATTACATGGCTATTAAAATTTAATTTTGGATTTATCAAGAGGCCAAGATCGACAAATGAATCTACAGTTGATAATGAATGAGCGTAAATATTATATTGCAATATCAGAGAAGATCTGGAGAAGCACATATGCTTACATTTGCTTAAATTTAGTTCCATACAATTTAACCTGCACCATTGAAAAAGGCTATCTAAATCGTTTTGAAGTAAACTAGCTTGTTTTTCACAATTATGGGAAATAAAAAATTTAACATCATCTGCGTACATTAAGAATTTAGAGTAATTTATGGAATTAGGTAAATCGTTTATAAATAAAAGAAAGAGGACCAGTCCAAGGTGACTTCCTTGCGGAACACCCGATTTAATGTTAATCGATTTGGATAGATACCCTTCAAACAAAACTAGTTGTGATCTATCTTGTTAGTAAGATGATATCCATTTGACTAAGTTTGTGCTGAAACCCATATAACTTCATTTATATATTAGGAGTTCATGGTGAGCCCTATCAAAAGCTTTACTAAAATTTTAAGTATGCCATCCGGCCCTGGACACTTTATCGATTTTAAACTATGAAGACCTCTTGACGTCGTAGAAAAGGCATACAAATTTAATCAGCCTGTAACTTATAAGGATACGAATCTTTAATTTGGCAAGATGTACTGGAATAGGTTGTGGCAAAAAAGTCTGCGAAACATTCAAAAATATCTGTGCCTGTGACAAATTCCTTATTGTTATATTTCAATACTGATGGCTTTGAAGAAATCTTTCGTTTTAGGCTAACGAAATCATAAAAAAGATTTAGGATTGAATTTAAAATTGTTTAATCTTGTCGAGGTAAAGATTATACAACCTATGAGACTCTAAATTATATTTATGCCTAGCAACAGAGTAATTAGTGTAGTCTATTGTTACGCCTGATTTTTTATATTTATGAAAAAGCTTATTTTTAGATTTTTTTAAACTATTATCTAACTCAGGGGATATCCATGGGTATCTACTAGAATTTTTAACTCTAACAGTTGGAAAACATTCCAGTTTAATTGTATTTAAAATATCATAAAATTTATCCAATACATATTCCAGATCTTTATGGCTGTTACACAGGCACACAGAAGCCAAATTTACGGAGGAAATGAGGGTATTAAGTTTTCGAAAATTATTTTTTTTTTGTAATTAAGGACAGATGAATCGGTCTGACTTTCTTCAATTACATAACTGTGATTCATGGAGATATATAAAGGTTGATTGTACATATCTTCAGGAGTGCATATTGGAGGAATTCTGAATATATCAAAATGCTGTGTTATATATACAAACGTCAAATCAAGAATTTTTAATATGATAAAGATTTAAGTCACAAAAACGATTTATAACTTCGGATGGCAAAGGAATCAAAGCTTCGGAATCTGGCATTGGAAGCCACCTAATGGAAGGTGTATTAAAATCACCAAGAATCAGGATACGATCGGAATAAAATTTATTGCAGATAAATTCTTATTAAAAATGTCAAGTGAAGATGAAGGTGGAATATAAGAGCAAATTACAAACAGCTGAGATTTGCCTAATTCAATGGAAACACCAACAAATTCTATATCAAGAAAATCATTAAGATCAATTAAATTAGTGGTATATTTGGTATCAACTGCAATAAGGACCAATCTTTTAACAAACACGATCCACAACAATTTTTAAAGAAGATCTACTTTCAGAAACTGCAGATCGGAGCTTATAACATCTCAAAAAGTAATCCCCCAATTTTTGATTTTATATAATAGCTTATGTCATCGGCCGTTGTATCTGTGCAAACCTTGTCGCAAATATCGTTTTCATTGCGGGAGCCATAGATAATGATCTTTGGACAGCCTGAGTTTTGCCAGTAACAGTCTCGGGACGATCACTAAGTATGTTCCTCTAAAATCGAAACGAAAATCGTTCGAAATATTTGGATGGTAATATTTGGTTTGGTAAAGGATTCTTGGTCGATATTTCTCAATTTTGTGAATAAATCATTCATGTTATAGATATTGCTTACATCATCGCCCTCTTCTTCAAGTTTCAATAGACATATATAATGCATTTCAAACACCTTATTCTTATGTATTTCAGTCATAATATGCTGTTAACGCATTCCATGTCTCTTTTCCTGTTTTGAAGTGTCTTACATGACATAATTGATCATCCATCACTGATAGACCGATTATGTATCTTCGTCGCCAAATCATTAATTTCTGCCATACTAACGATAATGCCTGCTTTTGATAATTAACAACCGAAAAATATTTTGTGTGTTTCTTTTTTGGGACGAGCTTAATGATCTTGAAATTGCAGTAAAAGAGCCTAAGATACACTATCGCACAATTACCACTATGCAACGCGTTTCACCGTTGATTAAGCGGCTCATCAGTCATATATGTCGTGGACGATGGCTAAAATCGTGGGAAATGGGGTACCCATTACGATCCTAAATTTGTAAAAATGAATATGAAAAATGTGGGTAAAGACGCAAATACACAAAATATTGGGTGGTACAGTTATATGGGGTCTATACGAAGAGTTGGATCTGAACAGCCAATTTAATGTAACAGAAGGGAGCATCAAAATTTGCAATTATTCTAAACCGGCTAAACCACATCTTAGACCTAACACAGTTCTCTATAATGACGTTTCCTACATACTGGAAATTCTCTCGTTTGTCTGTTTAATATAGACGCTCGTTATAATTATTCTTTTTTCGGGAAATCCCCCAACAAAGGTTATGGGTCCAAACGTCCATTAATAAAAAAAAGGCGAGGACTTGTGCCGGAAAAAAAGAAATTGAAAATTAAAAAATTGGGTGCCACCGAAAGTAAATATCATCGATGTTTCAAATTGAAAAATTGGAAGAGACAAACTATGATGGTTGGAAGATTCATGCGTTAATTCATGTTGATTTGTGTGAGCGAATTTGGGAACATAAAGATCAAAAGGCTTAATCGACAATGAAGAAATCCCAGCTAAATATAATAAAATATTGTTTACATCCAGAATTGCTTGGCTGGCGTTGGAGGATAAATTTCAACCCAAAGGTCCTGCTCGTAAAATATAGAATGCAAATCAAGACGAACTGCGTTAAATGCAATGTTGAACGGAACTACAAGTGGTACATAAGTATTCGACAGCGGATCAACGAGTCGTATTGTGACAGGAACATGATTCACGAATTTAAAAAACACCAGGAGAGAATTGAACTGGCTGCAACTGCAACTAATAAGCAACTACATCAAATTAACGTTGTAAAATCAGAAGACGAGTTAATGCTTTGGTACTATCGACTTGGTCACCTGAATGTAAAAGCCATGGGAGAAATAGTTAAGAAAAACATCGTTCATGGTTTGACTAATAAAACGCCTCTACCAAAAATAAGCTTGTGATGTTTGCTACAAACCTAAAATTCATGTTCAACCATATCCAAAGAAAGCTACTCAGTGCATCAAAGATGTATTAGAATTAGTACACACGGACATATACGGACCAATGCCTACAGAATCATCAAAGCGATATTTCGCTTTGTTTGTTGATAACTATTGATGTTTTTTGTATATTTCTTGAAGAACAAAGCGGAAAATATAATACATTCCTTAAATTTATAGGCAAAAAGATAAAGGTCTTAAGAAGTGATGATGGCCTAAAAATATTTAAGCACAAATTATTTAAGTTAGAGAAGCTGGATTTGAAGTATGTCAAATAAGAATCCTGCGGACATAAACTAAGTATTAAACTAGTATTTTTTTAGAAACATTTTGTATTGCAATAAGTAAGCTTCAAATATTTGTGTTCATAGTGTTTCTTAAAAATTGTATTATTCAAAGTTTGTGTATGGCATTCTCTCTGTTTGCCAGAATTGTTTCAAATTTCGTATTGGAAGATCTTAATGGGCACTACAACCTATGACAAAAAACTACTTATGCAGTTCCAGACCCTTGTATAGTCCCTATATAAAGGTACCTTCCAATATTTGGTATTTTTTATGGTATTAGAGACATAGACAGGAATTGTTTCAAATATCGTATTTATAGTTCGTAATGGGTACAATAGCCGATAATAAAAATTTGTATGCAAGCCTATGTCTTCGTATAGCCACCATATAACGATATCAATTGAGGTAAAACGCTTGCCAACGAGAAATTTTTTAGATTTGGGAACAAGTAAGAGTCTCTGGGAGCTAAATCAGGAGAATAATATCTGTAGTCAAGCTACTCGTACTTTAATTCGTTGATTTTAGCCATTGTTAAACAATCTTTTGTGCTGGTGCGTTGTCTTGATGAAAAATTATTTTTTTTGGGTAGTATTTATTTTATTTTTTGTTTTACCCTTTTGACCAGCCGACAGTCCATTGTGTGGATTGTTCTTTTGTCTCTGGATTCTCATCAACAGTTATGAAACGAAATTTAAAATCCGATTTATTTTGCTTAAAAAGGTCCAAACAAGCTTGAGAAGTGTTCATGCATTTTTGATCGACTGTTAACAAACGCGGCACCCATCTTGCATAAAGCTTTTTTATCTGTAGTTTAATATTTTTCATTTATTTCGACTTGAAATGAATACAATGTTAGGAATATTGGATAGTGATTGAAAGGCAATTTGCGCCCACTCGGGCATGAGTACTGTTTTTAACTTTACCTTTAACCTTTTTGTATAATTTATTGGATATTTAATTTGTAATTTTATTTCATGTGTTGTTTTATTGGTATTCAATTCTTTGTTGTTTGTGTGTATGTACAATTGTTTCATTCGTTTAATGTATAATTTTTGTTTGTTGTAAATTGATTTGTCTAATTTACAATTTATTTTATGTTAATTATGTACAATTTTGTAATTCAATTTGTTTGGTGTTTGTACAATGTTAATGTTGTTTTTTTTATAATGTAATGTTGTGTAATGTAATTTTAAAAACAAAATAAAATGTCACTTCTTTCTTCACTGGGCACTTGTCGATGATTTTCGCGGGCACTTGTCGCTTCACGGGGCACTCGATGATTTTTATGTTGTCGCTCTCAAGATGTTTGACGAACTGTCCGGGAATATTCTGGCTTTGGGCTGCCAGAGCTGTTGAATATTCCAGGATTTATTGGAAAGTGCTTGGCTAGCGGCAGCACGTATGCATGTATTTGTTAATATGCACCAATGTACATATTGTGTACCGCTAGCCGAAAAATTTAAAATTCAAACGCACAGTAGCGACCAAAAGTATGGTCACTGACCATACATTCTCCGCCCCCATGACTCCGTGCTAATATGCGTCTTTTCACATCGATGGCATGTTCCTAATTGGTCCAGCGAAGACATATCCCAGGTTAGTGTTGTACGCCTGAACATCACCCACTCCAGCCGCTGTACATCCCTCTTTTCTTATGGCAGAATACGTGTCTGCGCCTAATTCCAAGTCTATGGGTACATTGCTTCTAGGGTCTGGGTCCGCAAGTGCTTGCTCTGTAAAATATGAGGTTGGGTCATCTAGTATGGGTCTGAATAAATTCGTCTCGGCAGCTCATCTGTCACAAGAGCATTGACCTTCAGCGCCCATGTTGAATTAGATCGCCGGCTCATTATTTTGAAGGTCGTAAATCGACGATCTTGGTATAAAAATGACCTCAGACCCATCCGTTGGAAGGTAGAGTACCCTATGCGGGACATTACAGCTGACTTACTCAGCAACGCCCGTATCGTATAGTGGGTGTCTATATCTTCGGTGGTAACTCGCAGCATGACAGTGGGTACAAAGACGAGATCCCACGAAAAAGGCGGCTCGTTTATTTGAGCGGGCTGTAGGCTATCCTCGAGCTGTGGCGCCCCATGTAGCATGGTGTGGTGTCGATAATCGCATCGTCGGCAACCCGTAATGCATGGACAATCGGGGGCCAAATGCGATCGTGCCAGACAGTTTCGACAGTATCCCCGCCGCTCAGTGGTTTCGTATCTCTGATACGGAGTTTGGTCTTTAAACCGCTGGCACGAGCTCAGAGCATGGTCCTGCTGACACAGTCCGCAGGAGTATTGCCAATGGCCTGGCCGTGCTCCTCTAGCTCTGGGGGCTGGTCTATTTTCAGAACGGCTACGGTGGCTGCGATCAGGACTCGGGCGGCGTTCGAAGTGTCGGGCTGGGTTGCTTCTATTGGGTACTGGTGCTGGTTCGCGGGCTGGGTGGGCTTCTGGTGGATGTGGGTTGCGGTCGGGGCGTTGCGGGCTTCTTTCTGCTATTAAGCGACGGGATTCTCTCCTTGCAGGGCGTCTTGGGCTCTCTTCGTCTCTCCAATTCTGGACTGGTAAATATGCTGCCATCTGTGAAAAAGAGAAGAAGGAGTACTAATTCTTTTGAAAGGAGGGGTCCGACTACTTAGTCGGAAAATAACTTGACAACCTTCGTTATGGGTCGGCTGATGTTGCCACCAGCAGTTTTTATGTCTACTACTCTAACATTTTGATCTGTTCCCTGATGGGTCTTGATAATTCTCCCGAGTTTCCACTCATTTGGTGCCAAACGTTCGTCTTTAATCACAACTAAGTCACCTTCTTTAAGGTTATCCTTTTGATATTTCCATTTCGTACGTCGATGAAGCTCATGTAAATATTCAACCTTCCATCGATTACACAAATGTTGGGAGATTATTTTTAACCTTCTCCATCTATTAACCAGACTAATATCTTGATCAGAAACGTCGGGTTCGGGCGGAGCTAAAATCGCGGTACCGATTAAGAAATGACCTGGGGTTAAAGGCGCCAAATCGTTAGGATCTTCGCTAGCTGGACTCAAGGGTCTAGAGTTAAGACATGCCTCTATGCGGGTTAAAATTGTAGTGAATTCTTCGAAAGTAAAGTTCATTTTTGGCATGCTTTTTCTTAAATGATTTTTAAAGGATTTAACCCCGGCCTCCCACAAGCCACCCATGTGCGGAGCGCCAGGCGGGATAAATTTCCAACTAATATTTTGAAGAAAATTGTTTTGAACTGTACTATTTTGTATATTTTTCATGAAGGCTAGTCGATCCCGCTTTAACAGATCAACTGCTCCCACAAAATTGGTCCCGTTATCGGAGTAGATACACGACGGACAGCCCCGTCGGCTAATAAATCTAGAAAAAGCGGCAAGAAAGGCATATGTCGACAAGTCACTTGTGGGTTCCAAATGAATGGCTTTGGTAGCAAACAAACAAACAGACATAACCTCTCGTAATGAAGCAGGCTCTGCCAGAATAACTTTTAATATTGAAGGGTCCCGCAAAATCTACGCCTGTATTCATAAAGGGTCTTGCCAAGAGAGTTCGTTCAGGAGGTAGTGATGCCATTATTTGATTCTGTGTGCGTTTCTTGTAAATTAAGCATATTTTGCAATTATGTATTGTTTGTTTAACCAACGATTTTAGTCCGAATATCCAGCACTCGGACCTTAATAATCTGGTCACCAACTGATTACCGCCGTGCAATGTGATCTTGTGAGCAAAATCTACTAATAGTTTGCTTAATATAGCTCCATGTGGGAGTATTATTGGATGCCGTTCATTGTAAGTCAGCGCAGGCGATTGTACTAATCGGCCATTAGACCTCATGATCCCTTTTGAGTCCAAAAAAGGATTGAGTGTCAGTAATGGACTAGAAGACGATATTCGAACTTTCCTTTCAAGTGATTCATAGTCGGCTGCGTAAAAGAATTTCCGGGTATGAATTATGCAAGCACGTTTACCATCCTGAATTTCTTCAGCGGCGAGTTCCATTAAAGAGGTTCTAAGATTTCGTCTATTTATTCCAGTGTTTTTCCAAAATCTTAACGCATATGCATGTGATCTGTAAACCCTTGTTAAAGATGAGTAATTTTTTAGAGGGTCACTTTCTTCTTCGAATAGAGTCAGTGCTTTTAGTGTTTTTGCTTCTAAGTTTGTATCATCGGGAATTGTATGTGCTGGCCAACGAACTTTAGGAATTTTGAGCCATTGCGGTCCATGCCACCAGAGTGTGTTGTTTATAAGTTCGCTGGGTGGGCATCCGCGACTGGCAATGTCTGCGGGGTTATCCTCAGAGTCTACGTGATTCCATTGTTCGGCTCCACTATTTTCTAAGATATTAGATGTACGATTTCCCACAAAGGCTGACCAATGGCAAGGTGGTTTGTTCAACCAAGCCAGCACGATTGTTGAGTCTGTCCAGTAATGAACCGAAAAGTTTGATATCTGGAGATTGTTCAGTATTGTTGATGCTAACTTCGCCAATAGGACGGCTCCACAAAGTACTAATTTGAGAAGTGAAATTTTTTTGATTGGAGCAACTCTTGTTTTTGCAGTAAGCAATGACGTTTTGATTTCGTTGTCTTCATTCTGTAGTCGGATACATAATGCTGCTGTATATGCTTTTTCCGAGGCATCGCAGAATCCATGAATTTCTACAACACTATTTTTGGAGTAATTTATCCACCTTGGGACTTTTAAATGCTTAATCTCTGCGCTATGTTTAACAAAGTTTTGCCAGTTCAGAAGTGTCATTGTTTTCAGAGTGTCATCCCAGTTTATCTTATCAAGCCAAATTTGTTGCATAACTAGTTTGGCGGTTACTACAACGGGAGCAAGCCACCCACATGGGTCGAATAATTCGGCAATTGTTGAGAGAACTTTCCTTTTTGTATAAGCTCTTTTATTGTCCATTGAGGGTGGAGTGAAATTGAAAAAGTCTCCAGCAATGTTCCAACGTATCCCAAGTGTTTTTGTCGAGGCGTCATCGGAAATATCCAGAGAATTCACTGGGCTAAGCTTTTCTTTGGGCAGGTCATTTATTAATTTTGGATCATTAGCAGTCCACTTCATTAGCTCAAATCCAGCCGATTCCATAACAGCTGCTAATTCCTTGCGAGATTTTATGGTCTCTTCGATCGAATGACCTCCTGCTAAGACGTCATCAACATAAAGGTTTTCCAAAATTACTTTCGATGCTAGTGGATAAGTGTCTTTTATGTCTTCAGCTAATTGAATGAGTGTTCGAAGAGCCAGGAAAGGTGCACAATTAACCCCAAATGTTACCGTTAACAATTCATAATCTTGTATAGGGTCAGACGAAGATTTTCTGAATAATATTCGTTGAAACTTTGTTTGACTAGGGTCCAATAAAATTTGCCTGTACATCTTTGTAACGTCAGCATTATAAACGTGTCTGAAAAATCTCCACTTTAGTACTTGTAATACAATATCTTGCTGTAAAACCGGACCAGCATATAGGTTGTCATTGAGACTTCGCTTGTTTGACGTTGGACTTGATGCATTGAAAACAACTCGTAATTTTGATGTAATCTTTTCAGGTCTTATGACTGCGTGGTGTGGCAGATAATAGTTTGGAGTCTTGTTTATGTCATTTGAAGATATTTTTCTCATATGCCCGAGTTCTAGATATTCAAGGATCGTGCTATCGTATAATTCCTTTATCTCCGGACTTTTCATAAGCTTTCTTTCCATTCTATAAAATTGGGCTAAAGCAATATTTCTTGATTCTCCAATTTCTTCGCATTTTTTGAATGGGAGGGTCACAATATATCGCCCTTCCGAATTCCTTTTGGTAGTTTTCAAGTAATTTTGTTCACATAATCAAAACCTGTTTTGGGGTCTCTTCCACCTCCCAAAAACGTGTTAATATTTTTTCCATCGATGTAGTATTGCAAAGTGATATTTGTCTCTTCTTTTGTGATTCATCTTGTAAGGGTCCGCCAATTATCCATCCAAACACAGTTTTTTGAGCTAATAAGGTACCAATCGATTTCATAGGTGTTCCAACTGTAAAGATGAGTGTACCTATGTCCATCCCTATTAGGAGATCAACTGGTTGGCTGATGTAGAACTTCGGGTCGGCTAATTCCAAGTTCGTAGCGTCATGCATCTGTGTTCTTTCAAGGGTATATGATGGCAAGTTTGACGGAAGCGATTTCAAAACATGTGCATAAACTTCTAACTTGAAATTTGGGTCAAGTCTGGAACGTAATTTAAATACGCAAGCTTTAGCCGAAGTTTCAGAAATGAGTCGATTAATTCCTGTAACATGCACTAGGTTTAGTTTAGTGGGCAACCTTAAACGATTCTTTAATTTCTCAGTAACAAAGGTAGATTGTGATCCAGAGTCGATTATAGCTCGTGCGTCGTAATAATGACCATTCGCTTCGATTTGAACCATGGCTGTAAAAAGTAAGGTGTCTCCTGGACGAGGATTAACTTTACCGTCATCCTGTAGTGTCAAAGTTGTTATATTTGCTGTTTCTTCATTTGATGTGGACTGTATTAGTGTTGTGAGAGCGGCAGCACTGGTGCTAGGGCGTGCTTCCTCTTGTGCTGTACTTCCCTTATGTAACATAGTATGGTGCTTCAAATTACATGTTCTGCATCCAAAACGACTTTTGCAATCTTTCACGCCATGGTTAGACGATAAACAATTGTAGCACAGGTGTGCCATTTTGACCACATGAATCCGGTCATTTACGTTTTTAGCGATAAATTGTGGACAATCTCGTATGAAATGATTAGATTTGCAAATTTGGCACGTATTTTGGTACTGAGTCTGGGATTGCTGCTGAATGTTTGCATTTTTACCCTTGTAATTTTGGGCTTTCTGGTTAATATTTGCTTGAAAACTGCTTGTAAATCTCATTTTCTTTGTATAATCGTTTCTGCTCTGAGTCTGCTGATTTGGTTTTGACAAGTTTGGTTTTATGTTCCCTACTGATTCAAGCGTTTTGAATTTGTGGGTCAAGAAATTGTTAAAAGCTTTCCACGATGGTAGAGTCTTGCAATCTTCTATAGTATTTTCGAATTCTTCTAAAAAAGTTCTTGGAAGTTTGCTGGAACAAAGATATATTAATATAGGATCCCAGCCTGCTACTTCAACATTTTGTGTCTCCAAAATTTGAATGCAGCTATTTACTGTTCGCTGTAATTTCTGTATGCTGTAACTCGAATCAGTTGAAACGTTTGGTACATTAAATAGTATTTTTAATTGCTCGTTCACCTGCATTCTCTTATTCTCGTATCTGTCGGTTAAATTCCTCCAGGCTAACTCAAATCCCTCATTTGTTAGAGGAACATGGCTTATAACTTCTCTAGCTTCACCAGTTGTTTTCTGAGTCAAATGAAAAAGTTTTTCAACATTGCTCAATTTGGAGTTCTGGATGTAAATGGCGGTAAATAAATCCCGAAAAGTTGGCCAAGTATTGTAACTTCCTTCGAAAGTATCCGTGTCGCAGGGTGGTAATCTCGAAGGTGGGGTAAATTCAGTTTCCTTTTGAGAAAATTGGGTCTCGATTCTGAGTTTTTCCTTTGCTTCATTTTCTTTGAGATTTTGGATTTGTCCATTGATTATTCCTATCGCCTTTTTGTAAGTGTCGATTGCCTCTAAGTAGTGGGTCCTCAGTTTAGTTTTATCAACCGGTTTTTCTCCTTCCTCTGGAATAAAATCTCGGCATTCTAAATACGTCTTTACTTGGTCATAAAATGAATTTAGCTCCACTCTCGATGCCTCCAATGTGTGTATGTCGTCATCTGTGCCTGCGATGCTCACAATTGATGCGTAATCCTTCAGATCATTCACGCAATTTGCAAATTTCTCACGGTTGAGTTTAGACATCTTTGTTGTATCAAGGGCCAGACTTTAGAACAAATTTTTGTGTGACAAGAATTTGACAAAATTGGCCGATTAAGAGGACAGATCTTTTTTGTATTTGGATACAAACAAATCAATGATTTTTCTTGGCAAAACCTTGAATGTTACTTTCCAAATATAATTTTAACGACAAGTGATTTTTAATTGGGAATCGCACTTTCGAATGCGGAAATTTTACAATACTTGCTAGCAAATACGTTTCAAGAGGTCAGAAAAATATTAAAAATTTCGACGAAATAAATTGAGAATCCAAGTTAAAAAATTTCCAAAAAATAATCGCAGAAAAAATGTGTGCTGGGTTGTCACGAAAAAGTACAAATTTTCAAAGAGAAAAATCAAAAAAATTACAATAAAATCGCTGAATTCCAATTCTAGGAAGATTTTATTTTGTGTAGAAACAATATTTTTTAATAAAAGAGTTAACCAAAAAGGATGTACATGTATTGGAGTTTCCCAGCAAACTGTTTGACAACAAAAAAAATTTGGGTCAAAAAATTTAATTTTTTTGCAAGCGAGGGTTCACTTTTTCAGCAAATTCAATTGGAAATTATCCAAATATAAAAAACTTTTAAATATTTGTCTGAGTCAACAAATTCTCTATAAACGCTAGATTTGGATAAATAATTTTTTTTTGACAATTTCTTCTTCCAAGTTTCTTCAAAAATTGTAACTCCACAGAATTGTGATATATTTAGTAATTTATGCGGCAAATAAGTTTCCAAATTGTTTAAAATTTTAGATATATTTTTTCTTTCATAAAAAGAAATATTGTGGGTCGCAGATTAGATTATCGCAGCACCGATTTTTTAGAATATTATAGAGAATCAGCAAATATTTTTTGGGTCAAGTGCCAGCCGTTCACCAGAATAAAAATTCCAAAACGTTTCCAAAAATATTTAAAAAAATAAACAATATATTTTTTTGAGACTTCGACAAAAATGACTTATTCGTAAAAACTGTTGAGTCAGAAATCGTATCTTAAGTTTTCAAATTTGTTCATTCAATCAAAATTCCAAAAGGTAGATAATTTTGTCGAAAATCCAAAAAAAATACGCATAAATGTAAAAGTGTCTCTCCAGAAATTTTTCTATGTACCTCAAGATGAAATGTATGATTTAAAAGTGATATGGATTTTTTTCCAAAAATTTTGAGAAAAAATACCAGAAAAGATAAGACGATGTTATTCACAGCCTCATAAGTAATTATGTTCATATGTAGTAAGATTAAAAAATTTGACTTTGCAATTTTTAAGGTTAGTTAACCTTAAAAATGTTGGTGCTTTTCCGCCAAAAGAAGTTTATCATAACTTCTTGTATGTTTAAAAGACAGGTCTTATTTCCAAGAATTCCCAAAACAACTTTTTCTCAAAATGGCGTTTATAATTATTTAGTGATATTCCGATGTGTCTGTGTTGATGCAAAATATTTCTTGTGGATGTATGTATGTGTCAGGGGGTAACCAGCAATTTTTCAAAAGAAAATTTCCACACAAAATATGTACGATAGCAAGGTTATTTGTATTGGTAAATTATGACGCCAAAAAATTGCGCCATAATATTCCACGTAGATTTCGTGTTGTTTTTGGTATGTAAAATATTTAGCAAAATGTCTGATAATTTTTCTAAATTGTTGTACCGCAATTATGACGCCATAATTTGCGCCAAAATTGGTTTCCAAAGATCGCAAGTTAAATGTAAATGGATTATTCCACAAAACGAGAGGGCAAGTTTCCAAAAACAAGCATTGATTTTTCCAAAACATGTAAATAAATAAGTTTTTTTTTTTCAAAATGGCCCCAAAATTTTATATTTAATAAGGGTGTGTTGATTTGTCAAAGGTCCCACTGTAAACGGACAGACAAATATGTTTCAAAAGAGAGTCTTAACTTTCCAGCTTTCCACAAAACGACGGAGAGAAATTCCAAATTTTCCATAAAATGTTCTCAATTTAACAATTTACGGGTTAGTTTCCATAATTTGGAAACTATTTTCCACAATTTCCAACTATTTTTTGAGAGAAATCTAGATGTTTGTGTGTATGTGTAAATAAGGACGTATTTGTGTATTCCCCAGGTCTAAATAAAGGGTCAACATCAGTCCAAGGTCCCAAATAACGCTGAGTTTGGGTCAGTTGTGTCAATGGGTGTCAAATTATATGTAGAAAACACCGTTTCTATCATCTAAAGGCACAGTGTCGGTGTCAAATTTAGCCGCACACTGCAATCCTTTCTCGATTCCACGCTCAAAAGCACAAAAAAATGTCATTCGTACTCACTTTGCCTCTCTTTGTAAAGTTGGGAATGTGTTGTGTTACCCCTCGGTTCTTCTTCTTCCTTCTGTTGAGTCTGGGTTGTTTTGTTGGTTTTTGTTTGTTATACCCGAACCGTTGTGTCTTTTTAATTGTCGTTTTGCTTGCTGCTTGTTATTTTTCTGTGGATATAATAAATTTATTATTCACTATTTTTATTATTATTATTATTATATTTTAATTATAAAATTAATAAATTTTAAATATTTTTTCTGTTTGGACCCACTGTGGTTTACTTTTTTTTCTTTTTAATTTTTCCACTGTTCTCTCATTCGTATATTGTTGCTTTATCACTATTGCTTTCCACTGATCACTGTTCTGTATTCGTATGCATGTGTGTGTGTTTTGCCAGGGTCTACTGTTTTGTTGAAACACTTATTTCTTTGTTCTTTTTTGGATGTCTTTTTTTTTTATTCCACTTTGTTATAACACTTTTGTTGAATGTATTTTCATTTTTTGATTTATTGTTCACTCACTGTTTGCTTCGATTTATTTTTGTTGTTCAATTTTTATTGTTCACTTATGAGTTAGTTCACTTTTATGAAATTGTTATATTGTATTTTAATTTCACTTCACTTGCACTTTTTTTAATTTATTTATTAAAAAACACAATCTGGCTCGTCAAGGACCAAATGTTTTTAACTTTACCTTTAACCTTTTTGTATAATTTATTGGATATTTAATTTGTAATTTTATTTCATGTGTTGTTTTATTGGTATTCAATTCTTTGTTGTTTGTGTGTATGTACAATTGTTTCATTCGTTTAATGTATAATTTTTGTTTGTTGTAAATTGATTTGTCTAATTTAGAATTTATTTTATGTTAATTATGTACAATTTTGTAATTCAATTTGTTTGGTGTTTGTACAATGTTAATGTTGTTTTTTTTTATAATGTAATGTTGTGTAATGTAATTTTAAAAATAAAATAAAATGTCACTTCTTTCTTCACTGGGCACTTGTCGATGATTTTCGCGGGCACTTGTCGCTTCACGGGGCACTCGATGATTTTTATGTTGTCGCTCTCAAGATGTTTGACGAACTGTCCGGGAATATTCTGGCTTTGGGCTGCCAGAGCTGTTGAATATTCCAGGATTTATTGGAAAGTGCTTGGCTAGCGGCAGCACGTATGCATGTATTTGTTAATATGCACCAATGTACATATTGTGTACCGCTAGCCGAAAAATTTAAAATTCAAACGCACAGTAGCGACCAAAAGTATGTTCACTGACCATACAAGTACCTTCAGTGATATATAAATCAGTAAGATCTTAAACCTTGTTTCTGTTTGTAGGCCAGCATTCATTAAACCTTAGATTCAACTCTTTTATAGCGAGGTAAAAATGCCTAACTTTTGGAGTAGTGGTTTGCATTATAATAGCATAGAATTTACTCTCCTTGGCATAACATGGTAGAAATTATAGACGGAGATGGAAAAATTTAGTTTATCAGTAAAATATATTTCCGGTATTAGTAAATTATACATTTTATTAGATAACAAAAGGTTCTGTAATACCAAGGAATGCTGTGAAAGAACATTCAATTGATATTGGAAAATGCAATTTTGAAAGATCATTGCAATTTATTTTGTTGATTTATAGTGGAGCACCAACTTTAGCTTTATTTGAATACATTACTCCATACATTCATTGAGATGAATATATTAATATAGGATCCCAGCCTGCTACTTCAACATTTTGTGTCTCCAAAATTTGAATGCAGCTATTTACTGTTCGCTGTAATTTCTGTATGCTGTAACTCGAATCAGTTGAAACGTTTGGTACATTAAATTGTATTTTTAATTGCTCGTTCACCTGCATTCTCTTATTCTCGTATCTGTCGGTTAAATTCCTCCAGGCTAACTCAAATCCCTCATTTGTTAGAGGAACATGGCTTATAACTTCTCTAGCTTCACCAGTTGTTTTCTGAGTCAAATGAAAAAGTTTTTCAACATTGCTCAATTTGGAGTTCTGGATGTAAATGGCGGTAAATAAATCCCGAAAAGTTGGCCAAGTATTGTAACTTCCTTCGAAAGTATCCGTGTCGCAGGGTGGTAATCTCGAAGGTGGGGTAAATTCAGTTTCCTTTTGAGAAAATTGGGTCTCGATTCTGAGTTTTTCCTTTGCTTCATTTTCTTTGAGATTTTGGATTTGTCCATTGATTATTCCTATCGCCTTTTTGTAAGTGTCGATTGCCTCTAAGTAGTGGGTCCTCAGTTTAGTTTTATCAACCGGTTTTTCTCCTTCCTCTGGAATAAAATCTCGGCATTCTAAATACGCCTTTACTTGGTCATAAAATGAATTTAGCTCCACTCTCGATGCCTCCAATGTGTGTATGTCGTCATCTGTGCCTGCGATGCTCACAATTGATGCGTAATCCTTCAGATCATTCACGCAATTTGCAAATTTCTCACGGTTGAGTTTAGACATCTTTGTTGTATCAAGGGCCAGACTTTAGAACAAATTTTTGTGTGACAAGAATTTGACAAAATTGGCCGATTAAGAGGACAGATCTTTTTTGTATTTGGATACAAACAAATCAATGATTTTTCTTGGCAAAACCTTGAATGTTACTTTCCAAATATAATTTTAACGACAAGTGATTTTTAATTGG
Source organism: Musca domestica (assembly GCF_030504385.1). Classification (NCBI taxonomy): domain Eukaryota; kingdom Metazoa; phylum Arthropoda; class Insecta; order Diptera; family Muscidae; genus Musca; species Musca domestica. The sequence continues at coordinate 6,205,207 of NW_026712328.1, read as the reverse complement.
GAATCGCACTTTCGAATGCGGAAATTTTACAATACTTGCTAGCAAATACGTTTCAAGAGGTCAGAAAAATATTAAAAATTTCGACGAAATAAATTGAGAATCCAAGTTAAAAAATTTCCAAAAAATAATCGCAGAAAAAATGTGTGCTGGGTTGTCACGAAAAAGTACCAATTTTCAAAGAGAAAAATCAAAAAAATTACAATAAAATCGCTGAATTCCAATTCTAGGAAGATTTTATTTTGTGTAGAAACAATATTTTTTAATAAAAGAGTTAACCAGCAAACTGTTTGACAACAAAAAAAATTTGGGTCAAAAAATTTAATTTTTTTGCAAGCGAGGGTTCACTTTTTCAGCAAATTCAATTGGAAATTATCCAAATATAAAAAACTTTTAAATATTTGTCTGAGTCAACAAATTCTCTATAAACGCTAGATTTGGATAAATAATTTTTTTTTTTGACAATTTCTTCTTCCAAGTTTCTTCAAAAATTGTAACTCCACAGAATTGTGATATATTTAGTAATTTATGCGGCAAATAAGTTTCCAAATTGTTTAAAATTTTAGATATATTTTTTCTTTCATAAAAAGAAATATTGTGGGTCGCAGATTAGATTATCGCAGCACCGATTTTTTAGAATATTATAGAGAATCAGCAAATATTTTTTGGGTCAAGTGCCAGCCGTTCACCAGAATAAAAATTCCAAAACGTTTCCAAAAATATTTAAAAAAATAAACAATATATTTTTTTGAGACTTCGACAAAAATGACTTATTCGTAAAAACTGTTGAGTCAGAAATCGTATTTTAAGTTTTCAAATTTGTTCATTCAATCAAAATTCCAAAAGGTAGATAATTTTGTCGAAAATCCAAAAAAAATACGCATAAATGTAAAAGTGTCTCTCCAGAAATTTTTCTATGTACCTCAAGATGAAATGTATGATTTAAAAGTGATATGGATTTTTTTCCAAAAATTTTGAGAAAAAATACCAGAAAAGATAAGACGATGTTATTCACAGCCTCATAAGTAATTATGTTCATATGTAGTAAGATTAAAAAATTTGACTTTGCAATTTTTAAGGTTAGTTAACCTTAAAAATGTTGGTGCTTTTCCGCCAAAAGAAGTTTATCATAACTTCTTGTATGTTTAAAAGACAGGTCTTATTTCGAAGAATTCCCAAAACAACTTTTTCTCAAAATGGCGTTTATAATTATTTAGTGATATTCCGATGTGTCTGTGTTGATGCAAAATATTTCTTGTGGATGTATGTATGTGTCAGGGGGTAACCAGCAATTTTTCAAAAGAAAATTTCCACACAAAATATGTACGATAGCAAGGTTATTTGTATTGGTAAATTATGACGCCAAAAAATTGCGCCATAATATTCCACGTAGATTTCGTGTTGTTTTTGGTATGTAAAATATTTAGCAAAATGTCTGATAATTTTTCTAAATTGTTGTACCGCAATTATGACGCCATAATTTGCGCCAAAATTGGTTTCCAAAGATCGCAAGTTAAATGTAAATGGATTATTCCACAAAACGAGAGGGCAAGTTTCCAAAAACAAGCATTGATTTTTCCAAAACATGTAAATAAATAAGTTTTTTTTTTTCAAAATGGCCCCAAAATTTTATATTTAATAAGGGTGTGTTGATTTGTCAAAGGTCCCACTGTAAACGGACAGACAAATATGTTTCAAAAGAGAGTCTTAACTTTCCAGCTTTCCACAAAACGACGGAGAGAAATTCCAAATTTTCCATAAAATGTTCTCAATTTAACAATTTACGGGTTAGTTTCCATAATTTGGAAACTATTTTCCACAATTTCCAACTATTTTTTGAGAGAAATCTAGATGTTTGTGTGTATGTGTAAATAAGGACGTATTTGTGTATTCCCCAGGTCTAAATAAAGGGTCAACATCAGTCCAAGGTCCCAAATAACGCTGAGTTTGGGTCAGTTGTGTCAATGGGTGTCAAATTATATGTAGAAAACACCGTTTCTATCATCTAAAGGCACAGTGTCGGTGTCAAATTTAGCCGCACACTGCAATCCTTTCTCGATTCCACGCTCAAAAGCACAAAAAAATGTCATTCGTACTCACTTTGCCTCTCTTTGTAAAGTTGGGAATGTGTTGTGTTACCCCTCGGTTCTTCTTCTTCCTTCTGTTGAGTCTGGGTTGTTTTGTTGGTTTTTGTTTGTTATACCCGAACCGTTGTGTCTTTTTAATTGTCGTTTTGCTTGCTGCTTGTTATTTTTCTGTGGATATAATAAATTTATTATTCACTATTTTATTATTATTATTATTATATTTTAATTATAAAATTAATAAATTTTAAATATTTTTTCTGTTTGGACCCACTGTGGTTTACTTTTTTTTCTTTTTAATTTTTCCACTGTTCTCTCATTCGTATATTGTTGCTTTATCACTATTGCTTTCCACTGATCACTGTTCTGTATTCGTATGCATGTGTGTGTGTTTTGCCAGGGTCTACTGTTTTGTTGAAACACTTATTTTTTTGTTCTTTTTTGGATGTCTTTTTTTTTTTATTCCACTTTGTTATAACACTTTTGTTGAATGTATTTTCATTTTTGATTTATTGTTCACTCACTGTTTGCTTCGATTTATTTTTGTTGTTCAATTTTTATTGTTCACTTATGAGTTAGTTCACTTTTATGAAATTGTTATATTGTATTTTAATTTCACTTCACTTGCACTTTTTTTAATTTATTTATTAAAAAACACAATCTGGCTCGTCAAGGACCAAATGTTTTTAACTTTACCTTTAACCTTTTTGTATAATTTATTGGATATTTAATTTGTAATTTTATTTCATGTGTTGTTTTATTGGTATTCAATTCTTTGTTGTTTGTGTGTATGTACAATTGTTTCATTCGTTTAATGTATAATTTTTGTTTGTTGTAAATTGATTTGTCTAATTTAGAATTTATTTTATGTTAATTATGTACAATTTTGTAATTCAATTTGTTTGGTGTTTGTACAATGTTAATGTTGTTTTTTTTTATAATGTAATGTTGTGTAATGTAATTTTAAAAATAAAATAAAATGTCACTTCTTTCTTCACTGGGCACTTGTCGATGATTTTCGCGGGCACTTGTCGCTTCACGGGGCACTCGATGATTTTTATGTTGTCGCTCTCAAGATGTTTGACGAACTGTCCGGGAATATTCTGGCTTTGGGCTGCCAGAGCTGTTGAATATTCCAGGATTTATTGGAAAGTGCTTGGCTAGCGGCAGCACGTATGCATGTATTTGTTAATATGCACCAATGTACATATTGTGTACCGCTAGCCGAAAAATTTAAAATTCAAACGCACAGTAGCGACCAAAAGTATGTTCACTGACCATACAAGTACCTTCAGTGATATATAAATCAGTAAGATCTTAAACCTTGTTTCTGTTTGTAGGCCAGCATTCATTAAATCTTAGATTCAACTCTTTTATTTGGAGTAGTGGTTTGCATTATAATAGCATAGAATTTACTCTCCTTGGCATAACATGGTAGAAATTATAGACGGAGATGGAAAAATTTAGTTTATCAGTAAAATATATTTCCGGTATTAGTAAATTATACATTTTATTAGATAACAAAAGGTTCTGTAATACCAAGGAATGCTGTGAAAGAACATTCAATTGATATTGGAAAATGCAATTTTGAAAGATCATTGCAATTTATTTTGTTGATTTATAGTGGAGCACCAACTTTAGCTTTATTTGAATACATTACTCCATCCATTCATTGAGATGAGGTGATCACAATTGTTGTTATTTAGGTGAGTATACTTGTTTGTATACAGAGCATCTTTTGTATTTTCCTGAGTGATTGTCGCTACAAAGGGCATACTTCACATCATTTGAATATTTTTTTATTTGCACGGGTTTTTCTCATGATTTCCAGCATATTGAACACACATTTTCCGGCATTGCGATACTTTATAATCCGACAGATTGTTGCATTACTGTTTTTTTTTACGTATATGTCCGACCGAAACACTACGGTCTTACTGGTATATGAAGTTTAAAGTGAAACACGCTAGAATTCAGATACTTTCGCTTGAATGGTTTCTCTCAATCGACTTTGCTCTGCATCATTTGATGATAACATTTGAAATGGAAGAACATTGTTAGAGTGCAACCGTAAACGGTTATATATATATATATATATATATATATATATATATATAACCGTAAACGGTTATATATATATATATATATATATATATATATATATATATATATATATATATATATATATATATAGATCAAGATTTTTTAAACAAATTATTAACTACTTGTTGACGTATTCCTTTTTTAAATAATGATTTTATTTTTTAGAAATAGGCGACTGAAATCTAAAATACCAAAAAGGCAACTGCAATTGAAAATGTTGCGTTTATTATATACTATTTGTACCAATTTTTTAATGAGGACTATATTGAATTAAATGCTTAATGAATGAAATATAACTCGTAATTTCATTCAGTTTCGATTTTTATCAATTCAACCACTTAATCAAATCAATTCAACCACTCTATAAAAAAGAACAAAAACCGATCATACTCATTCAAAATGATCATCCCTGGTGGAGTTTTCTTTATGGCATCCAGCAAATCCAACGAATCCAGATACATCCGCACTCGAAAACACCAGTTCTCAAAATTAATTCCACAGGATTGCAAGATTTTGACGTCTGCCACTTAAACATTTTATTGATATATTCCAGCGTAATCCACGCCAGTGAGTAGAAATGGGTGACTTATTATCAACCTATGTGGTAACGAATGCACTTAGAGCAGTTGCGAATCTATTTTTTTAATTTCGTCGTGCTCCAATTATCCAGTATTTCCGACATAAGCAGCAATCCACCAAAGCTTAGTAAAACTTGAACATTCCACTGTTATGGCGTCCATTTTCTTGTATTTACCAATACTTGTCGCTATTGTTATGTTATTGACGGCTATTTCATCGATGTTTTGTGTGGAGCCATTAGGAACCTTTCATCAACTAATTTCTTCTTGTGTAGACAATACACCTCTAGAGCGAAATCAACTTGATTTTCTTCAACTGATACATAGCTCCATTCTGTGTTGGACATCTCGATGATTTTATTCACTTTGGTTCGGATAAATCCTTTGGAATTCATGCTGTTCTGTATCCAGCTTAAAATTATTGTAAACTGGGGCCATGTAAAGAATTGTAAAGTTATGTCAGTAATGCACAAATCTCCATATTTGGCAAAGTTTTTCTACTCTTATTGGCATTTTGATGCCAGTAAATGTACGTTATCATTGCACTTTACGTATATTACAGCCGCATATGTATTCTCCAACGCGTCCGTGAAACCAAGTATTTGAAAGGACGCATTTCTTGCTATTGACAGCCATCTTGGTATCCGGAGCATATTCAGAATTGCAATCGCGTTGACGAATTTCTTCCACTCTGCTATTATCACTTCTGGAATTATTTCATCCCAGCCTGATTTGATAATCCATAACTTTTGCATTAGTAGTTTTACTACAACAGTCACTGGTATCAGCCATCCCAATGGAACAAAAATTCTCGCAATGTTATCGCCTGATTTTTTTTCTTGCATATTTGATTCAGCTCTTCATCTCATCCATAATCTTGAACACAAAAAACTACAAAAAACGTATTCAAAAAAAAAAAAAAAAAAAAAAATATATAAAAAATAAATAAATAAAATCCAAACGTATGTGATTGAAACAATATTAAAATTACACTTCCTCTCAATCGCTACGTTTCAATTGTAGTTCATCTCAAAACTTTATGTATTTGCTTGTATCCAATGATTTTTTAAACATGTCTACTACTTGCGACTATGTTGAAGCTTTATGATTCCTTTGGCTATGTAATTTCGCACAAAGTGATACATCATATCAATATGTTTCGTATAGGCCTCATATATCAGCATCATTTTAGCGTCGTTATTAATCGGAGTAGTTTCAAATTACGTATTTGGAGTTCGTAATAGGACCTACAGTCTGTGACAGAAAATTGTCTATGCTGGTCCAGGTCTTCATATAGGCCTCATATATCAGCACCTCTCAATATTCGGTATTTTTATGATTTTAGCGTCATTAGTAATCGGGGTAGTTTCAAATAACGTATTTGGAGTTCGTAATGGATGCTACAGCCTGTGACAGAGAATTGTCTATGCACGTCCAAGTCTTCGCATAGCTCCGATATAACAATACCTCCCTATATATGTATTTTGATGATTTTAGCTACATATTCAACGTTAATTTCAAGTTTCGAATTTGAATATGGTAATGGCTTATAACAAACAATGCCAATGTAGGTCCACGTCGTATAGACCTCGGATCGAACTTTGAATGCCCTCGATTATTTAGAACGAATTTGGAAATTTTCAAAATATAAAATCCTTTAAAAATTCTATTAAAATTTTAAAAATACCAAATATATATTTTTAAAATTTTAACAGAATTTTTAACGGATTTTATTTTTTGAAAATTTCCAAATTCGTTCTAAATAATCGAGGGCATTCAAAGTTCGATCCGGCCGAACTTACTGCCTTTACTTGTTTTATTCGGCTTAGCAACCCAGTCAAATTCCTTACATCCAAAGACTCTTACTTTTGAAATGTTAGGCTTAAACTTGTACCACAATTTGGAAGGTGTATTTTTGTCAGAAAAAGATTGGCAGGGGCTTCTATTTATAATATATGTTTCTGTTAAGGCTGCTCCACCATATAATTATTTCGAGGAAAAAATTCAACCCCGTTTTGCTGTGGGGTATAAAAAACTTTATGGTGAAGCTGAATTCCTTGTCATTTAAAATATTCATTTGCTTTGTTTAAAAGATATTCTCTACCTTGGTCTACAGTTACTGCTTATATCGCGGTATTATGAATGGCCGTAGCCATTGCTTCAAATTCGACAATTTTGAGCAGATGTATGAATGCGAAGTGGCTATAATCATATATGAAGCTTGCAAAATCCCATGTTCGCGGATATATCACTGTGGATTCTTTTGAGAATGCAACTGGACTTTGGGCGACTATCTTTAAAAGGATGACGACATTGTTTACAGTGAACACATACATTGCATGTGCCTACAGGCTTAACATTTTCCAAACCATCAACCATTTTATGTCGAACCATTTCTTCCAGACAATTATCACTAGGGTGAACCATTTATGAGTGCCATAATTTTCCCAAATCAGTTGTACTTAAACTTTTCCATCCCTTTTCAACGTAGCAACATGTTTAGAAAATTCAACGTATATTACATTTTCTATGAGTTTTGACACAGACAACAAGTTATCCCGAAGTCCTTTAACATATAGGGCATATTGTATTGTGATTGATATCTTTCCAATACTTATTGACTGCACCTTTCTTGTAACCTTTACAATTTTTTTCTGTCCTTCGCAACATTTTCGGTAATGGGTTCATTCAAATTTTGGCCATTATTGAAACACCAATCATGTTTATACATGTGTTCCGTCACCTCAGAATCTATTTTGAGACTACATTTTCAGACTTATATTCAATTATCTTATTATCAGAGACCGCTGACATGCAGCAGAAATACACACCAAGGGTTTTTTTCGCTTCTTCACACCACTAGATGCAGATGTTCATGTCACAACGATCTTGCCTCTTCGCTTCATCGTTCAATAGCCTTTGCTTAGCTATTTCAATAAATAGGTCTTCTTCATTCATATGTTCCAACGCCACTACCGGGTCAAAAGCTTCTGGTAGCGTGAAAGTTGAGAAACGGCTCATCTTTCATCCACATTTGCTCCAGACGTCTCTAATTTTAGTAAACGTTCGTCAAACAATAGTAAATGTTTTCGCAAATCATCACCAGACATCATTCGCAGAACCGCTAATTGTCTTCTTACCAATGTGTGAGTTGTAGAGCAGACCATCTCCTTCGCTGTTGCCTTGTCGCGAACACATTTGAAATAATCATCCGCCATTAGGCTGATGATTGATATCTTAGCCTTTTTAGATAATGCTTCAGCTTAGTTTTGTTTGGCTGGTGGAGTTTTCTTTATGGCATCCAGCAAATCCAACGAATCCAGATCCATTCGCACTCGAAAACTCCAGTTCTCAAAATTAATTCCACATGGGTGACTTATCATCAACCTATGTTGTGGTAAAGAATCTCTTTTTTTAATTTCGTCGTGCTCTAATTATCCAGCATATCCGACATAAGCAGCAACCCACCAAAGCTTAGTAAAACTTGAACATTCCACTGTTATGGCGTCCATTTTCTTGTATTTACCAATACTTGTCGCTATTGTTATGTTATTGACGGCCATTTCATCGCTGTTTTGTGTGGAGCCATTAGGATCCTTTCATCAACTAATTCCTTCTTGTGTAGACCTCTAGAGCGAAATCAACTTGATTTTCTTCAACTGATACATAGCTCCATTCTGTCCTTTGGAATTCTTACTGTTCTGTATCCAGCTTAAAATTATTGTAAACTGGGGCCATGTAAAGAATTGTAAAGTTATGTCAGTAATGCACAAATCTCCATATTTGGCAAAGTTTTTCTACTCTTATTGGAATTTTGATGCCAGTAAATGTACGTTATCTTTGCACTTTACATATATTACAGCCGCATATGTCTTCTCCAACGCGTCCGTGAAACCAAGTATTTGAAAGGACGCATTTCTTGCTATTGGCAGCCATCTTGGTATCCGGAGCATATTCAGAATTGCAATCGCGTTGACGAATTTCTTCCACCTTGCTACACTGGTGCATATTCCTAAAAACGCACTACACATTTTAAAAAAAAAAAAATCAAAAATTAAAAAATAAACCATTTTGAGGAGTACATGTTTGTTTATTAAATTAGTTAATATTTCACTTACAATATTGTTAACCAAAAATAAATCATTTGTACTTTATTTATTTGTTTTTACTTATTTTTGACTTATCATCCATTTTTTTCAGGGCGCTTTCCTATAAACGCACTCTAATTTGTGAGCCTCTTTGACAGTATTAATAATGTGTGGATGATCCTTTGTTGTGGATTGTCTCAAAAATACGGTCTGGCATTGATTCCACCAATTTTTTGAGGATATCCGAAGCGATTTCTTCCCATACTTGTTTAAATCATAGTTTTAGCTCTGTTACAGTCATTATGCTGACATTCTGGGCATTATTTCCATAAACTTTACGGGCCATGTATCCCCACAAGTTTTCTATTGGGTTTAAGTCCGGACTACAAGCCGGCCAGTCCAACAGCGGAATGCAATATTCATTAAACCAAGATTTGGATTGTTTTGAAACATGGATTGCAGCATTATCTTGTTGGAATATGCTATCTTCATCCATTTTTTCATCCATAAATGAGAGAAGAGCATCTTCCAATAGTTCGGTAGAAGTTGAGCTATTCATTTTTGTAGGAACAAAACATATTTTCGATTTACCTACTGAAGAAAAGGCTGCCCACACCATAACACTGCCGTCACCGAAATTACGTTTCGACATTCGAACATCGTTTGATCTCAAATCGTGCCAATAACATGAATATGAGTCAGGACCGTCAAGATTAAATTTCTTTTCATCAGAGAAAATAACTTTGTCCCACTCATCTGTCCATTTCATATATTTTCTCGCAAATTTGGGTCGATTATCTTTATGGTGTTTTTTTAGCATTGGTTTACATTTCGGTTTTTTTCCATTTTATGTTTTCATCTTGTCGTAAAATGTGTGAAACGTGTTTGGAAGTTACAGGAAGATTCAATTTTTTCTTTATTTGCGTTGAATTTAATTTGTTGCGGGTTGCTTCTTGTTTTATTAGATTTACTTGCCTTCTTATTAGTTTTGTATTTCCCTTTGTAGGTTTACGAACTCCATAATTTTGACCTTTCTTCAAGAAATTCCGAACCACACTTTCCGAACGACCGATTTTACGTCCAATTTCTCTATTAGAGCATCCTTGGTCGTACAAAAATTTTATTTGAATCTTTTCTTGATCCGACAAAAAAGTTCCCTTGGGCATCTTAAAAAGTCATTAAAATTAGTTTTTAAATATAAATAATTCCAGAAAATTAAGACGATATTACTTAAAACGCACCTTTGGATGAAAAAAAATAAGATTTATAATATTTAATTTATAATATTTTTTTTAAGAGAAATTTCACATCTGCTTTTATAGGAATCTTCCACTTCAAATAGCACCAAGAACATTGGATCGCATAATTAAAGTAAACAACAAGAATAAGAAAAAAACAAATGTTTACTTTCAAAAAGCACCGTTATGTTGCATCTTATTAAAAAAGTTAAATTTTGCTTTTGGATGAAAACAACAAAGATATAACAAAAATAGAGAATATTATTATGTGCGTTTATAGGAATGTGCCTCAGTGTATTATCACTTCTGGAATTATTTTATCCCAGCCTGATTTGATCATCCATAACTTTTGCATTAGCAGTTTTACTACAACAGTCACTGGTGTCAGCCATCCCAATGAAACAAAAATTCTCGCAATGTTATCGCACATTCCTGATTTTTTTTTCTTGCATATTTGAATTCAGCTCTTCATCTCATCCATAATCCTGAACACAAAAAACGTATTCAAAAAAAAAAAAAAAAAAAATCCAAACGTATGTGATTGAAACAATATAAAAATTGAAACAATATTAAAATTACACTTCCTCTCAATCGCTACGTTTCAATTGTAGTTCATCTCAAAACTTTATGTATTTGCTTGTATCCAATGATTTTTTAAACATGTCTACTACTTGCGACTATGTTGAAGCTTTATGATTCCTTTGGCTATGTAATTTCGTACAAAGTGATACATCATATCAATATGTTTTGATTTTTTTGCTGTCAGAATTTTCCGCTATACCGATAAATCCTTTGTTATCCTCCTAAATTATAACATTTTTTTTCGCATTTAGAACGTTCAAATCTCTAATCCAAAGAGCTTACGAAGCAACATAACTGATGGCTATGTATTCCGCTTCGCTTTATGAGGTTGCAACTATGGACAGTTTCTTATTGCTCCATGATACAGGGCAACCAATAACCTTGAAATTCACCACTTCACCACTAAAATTATATTAATAAGCCATGTCGAGTTCTTTAGTTCCTTTAATGTAGCGAATAATTCTTTTTAATGCAGACCAATTTTTCTGATTCAGCTTCATTGTGCCTTTAGTTTTATCATATTCAATCTTTGTTCCCAAGTAATATTGTAGAGGTCCACAATCAGACATTGAATGATGCACGTAGATCCCATTTTACCTTCTCTATTGTTTTGAAATCATATCCCGCAGTCAATACATCGACCACATAAAGAAGCAAGTACAAAAACGGATTTTTTTGAAACATTGCGTAAAGACACGGATCATGTAAAGATTTTTTAAAACCAAGCTGGAGCAAGAAATCGTTAAATTTTTCGTTCCAGCATCTTTGGCTTTGTTTAAGTCCTTGCACACTTGGTTTTTAGGAGCGTTTTGATGTAAATATTATCTTTTAAACCCCATAAAAATGCAGCTTATACATCAAGCTGGTGCAAATCTAAATGTCTCTTAACGTTCACCGCTAATATTATCCGAATTGTACTAAGTTTCGCCACCGCTGAATAGGTCACTTCATAGTCAATTGCGGCTCTATGAAGAAAGCCTTTCACTACTAGTCGAGCTTTTTGCCAGAAGGAATTACTATTTGCATCCTCTTTGATGCAAAATACCTATTTGGACTTCAATACTTAATGGTTGACAAGGCGTGGAAGCAAATCTCAAACACAATTTTCTTTAATGGAGTCAAGCTCTTCCTTCACAGCTCTCGTACAATTACCTTTCAAGGAATCCCTCATGATTTCGTCATATGTTTCAAGCTCCACTACATTGGCATTTCCTGTTATATAATCTGCTAATTTCGGCCTTAATCTTTCGCTTCTTCTTTGCTCCAATGAAACAGCTTCAGAGTTTGGTGGTTCAGATTGCGTAGCAGTGCCTTATTTTCGTTAATGGTAGTTTCTTCATCGGCAAAATCGATATCATCTGAATTACTTTCATCATTACTTAAACGATCAGCAGGAACGAGATTCTCCACACATTCCCCTTCTTGCTCGTTGCAGCGGGATCTTAATTGAGGATTTTCTTTTTCCTGAATCTGTTGCAAATAAGGGAAACAGTCTTCGACAAAACCAACATCTTTTGCAAAAACTATTTTCAGGTCTTTGGATTCCGCAATCTGTATCCATTACATGTATAACGTATCATTACCATTTCTTGTAATTTTGAGTCCAGTTTTTTTATACCCTCCACAATACTATGGACGCTATATTAACTTTGTCATATCGTTTGTAACTCCTCGAAATACTCATGCCGATTTAGCGATGCCCGTCTTTCGGCCTCTCTGTTGTAATAACCCTATCTTTCGAACGAATTGAGATAGAAGGCTAAAATTTTGCACACATGTTTATTTTGTAGGTAGGGCAGGTTATGTTCGGAAATGGGTCATGTAGCTCTACGTTTTCATATAGCCCCAATACAACGGTACCTCACTAATTCGGTATTTTGATGATTTTTGCGACATTAATCATCGGAATTGTTTCAAATTTGGCATTTGAAGTTCGTAATGGGAACTACAGTCAGTGACAGAAAATTGTCTATGCAGGTACAGGTCTTCGTATAGGCCTCATATATCAGCACCTCTCAATATTTGGTATTTTTATGATTTTAGCGTCATTATTAATCGGGGTAGTTTCAAATAACGTATTTGGAGTTCGTAATGGATGCTACAGCCTATGACAGAGAATTGTCTATGCACGTCCAAGTCTTCGCATAGCTCCGATATAACGATACCTCCCTATATATGTATTTTGATGATTTTAGCTACATATTCAACGTTTATTTCAAGTTTCGAATTTGAATATGGTAATGGCTTATAACAAACAATGCCAATGTAGGTCCACGTCGTATAGACCTCGGATCGAACTTTGAATGCCCTCGATTATTTAGAACGAATTTGGAAATTTTCAAAATATAAAATCCTTTAAAAATTCTATTAAAATTTTAAAAATACCAAATATATATTTTTAAAATTTTAACAGAATTTTTAACGGATTTTATTTTTTGAAAATTTCCAAATTCGTTCTAAATAATCGAGGGCATTCAAAGTTCGATCCGGCCGAACTTACTGCCTTTAATTGTTTTATTCGGCTTAGCAAACCAGTCAAATTCCTTACATCCAAAGACTCTTACTTTTGAAATGTTAGGCTTAAACTTGTACCACAATTTGGAAAAAGATTGGCAGGGGCTTCTATTTATAATATATGTTTCTGTTAAGGCTGCTCCACCATATAATTATTTCGAGGAAAAAATTCTATCGTCATTCACCTTAATTTTTCAACCAAAGTGCTGTTAAATCTTTCAGCAACCCCGTTTTGCTGTGGGGTATAAAAAACTTTATGGTGAAGCTGAATTCCTTGTCATTTAAAATATTCATTTGCTTTGTTTAAAAGATATTCTCTACCTTGGTCTACAGTTACTGCTTATATCGTGGTATTATGAATGGCCGTAGCCATTGCTTCAAATTCGACAATTTTGAGCAGATGTATGAATGCGGAGTGGCTATAATCATCTATGAAGCTTGCAAAATACCATGTTCGCGGATATATCACTGTGGATTCTTTCGAGAATGCAACTGGACTTTGGGCGACTATCTTTAAAAGGATGACGACATTGTTTACAGTGAACACATACATTGCATATGCCTACAGGCTTAACATTTCCCAAACCATCAACCATTTTATGTCGAACCATTTCTTCCAGACAATTATAACTAGGGTGACCCATTTATGAGTGCCACAATTTTCCCAAATCAGTTGTACTTAAACTTAACTTGACTTTTCCACCACTTTTCAACGTAGCAACATGTTTAGAAAATTCAACGTATATTACATTTTCTATGGAGTTTTCTTTATGGCATCCAGCAAATCCAACGAATCCAGATACATCCGCACTCGAAAACTCCATTTCTCAAAATTAATTCTACAGAATTATAAGATTTTGACGTCTGCCACTTAAACATTTTATTGATATATTCCAGCGTAATCCACGCTAGTGAGTAGGAATGGGTGACTTATCATCAACCTATGTTGTGGTAACGAATGCACTTAGAGCAGTTGCGAGTCTCTTTTTTTAATTTCGTCGTGCTCCAATTATCCAGTATTTCCGAAATAAGCAGCAATCCACCACAGCTTAGTAAAACTTGAACATTCCACTGTTATGGCGTCCATTTTCTTTTATTTACCAATACTTGTCGCTATTGTTATGTTATTGACGGCCATTTCATCGATGTTTTCCATTCCATTCTGTGTTGGACATCTCGCTAATTTTATTTACTTTGGTTCATATAAATCGTTTGGAATTCTTGCTGTTCTGTATCCAGCTTAAAATTATTGTAAACTGAAGCTTGCAAAATACCATGTTCGCGGATATATCACTGTGGATTCTTTTGAGAATGCAACTGGACTTTGGGCGACTATCTTTAAAAGGATGACGACATTGTTTACAGTGAACACATACATTGCATATGCCTACAGGCTTAACATTTTCCAAACCATGAACCATTTTATGTCGAATCATTTCTTCCAGACAATTATCACTAGTACTTAAACTTGACTTGACTTTTCCATCCCTTTTCAACGTAGTAACATGTTTAGAAAATTCAACGTATATTATATTTTCTATGAGTTTTGGCACAGACAACAGAAAGATTTTTTTCTGTCCTTCGCAACATTGTCGGTAATGGGTTCATTCAAATTTTGGCGATTATTGAAACACCCATCATGTTTATACATTTTGACGTCTGCCACTTAACGAATGCACTTAGAGCAGTTGCGAATCTTTTTTTTTAATTTCGCCGTGCTCCAATTATCCAGTATTTCTGAATTTGGAATTCTTGCTGTTCTGTATCCAGCTTATAATTATTGTAAACTGGGGCCATGTAAAGAATTGGAGCATATTCAGAATTGCAATCGCGTTGACGAATTTCTTCCACTTTGCTATTATCAATTTTGGAATTATTTCATCCCAGCCTGATTTGATCATTCCTAACTTTTGCATTAGTAGTTTTACTACAACAGTCACTGGTGTCAGCCATCCCAATGGAACAAAAATTCTCGCAATGTTATCGAACATTCCTGATTTTTTTTTTGCATATTTGAATTCATCTCTTCATCTCATCCATAGTCTTCAGCACCTCATTTTTTCCCTTATCTGTCACGGAATTCAAGTTTTGTTCTTCGTTAGTGAGCTGTTTTCTGACTTTGAACTTGTGATCCTTTAATTTACTGAAAACTTCATAATAGTTATTTTTTGTTGGATGTCGAAATCGAATCTGCAACTATCAAAGTTGGTTGTTGAATCTTCCTGCAATTGAGTTTCCGAAACCATCTTCACCATGCTAATATTTCTTAAAAGTTTCGACCTCCTCCGACAACTTTAACTTCACTTCCATTACTTTATACGGGACTGAATCTACATTTCTGGATTTCCTTTTTGTATTTGGGTTTACGTTTTGATGTAACTATTATCTTTTAAACCCCATAAAATGCAGCTTATACATCAAGCTGGTGCAAATCTAAATGTCTCTTAACGTTCACCGCTAATATTATCCGAATTGTACTAAGTTTCGCCACCGCTGAATAGGTCTCTTCATAGTCAATTGCGGCTCCCTGCAGAAAGACTTTCACTACTAGTCGAGCTTTTTGTCAGAAGAAATTACTATTTGCATCCTGTTTTTCACTTCACCTTTTTTTCCTTTTATTTGTAATTAGAAAATTTTGTTTGATTTTTGGTTTTGATTTTGTTATATTTATTTTCGATTATCTTTTAATTCATGTTTTTTATACAATATAGGTTTTAGTTGTTTATTTTTCGTTTTGTAAAACAATTCAATTTTAGTCTTAGGTTTAATTTTATTCTATTTATTTAACAATTTTGTGTGTAAGTTTTAGTTTTAGTATTAAGTTCGTAGTTTATAATTTGGTTTTTAAGTTTTTAGATAATTTAAGTTTAAATTTCTGTTTGTTTTCACTTTAGTACGGGGGAGAAGATGTTCCGGCGTTTTTAAAATTCACGATTGAACTGAACTTGAAGGAATCAAAAACCAAAACCAATGGTAAAACCAGTTTGCAGGTTTTGCTGTTGGAATTGTTTATATTGCTGAATGGAATTAACCGTTGCCTCTTTGAATGTGTTTGTGTATAAATACCACAATTAGAATATTATAAACCCAAAGCCGCAACGGTTAATTTTTGGCGGCGTTACTACGTTCCTAATGCAATGTTCGCACAAGTCATGAACATGTTCTGCCCCCACGATAAGTATGTGTTTCTTTCAGTACGGGCTGTTGACTGGTAAATTGCGAATTGGACCCGTCAACACATACTCCAGGTTTGTTTGGTACCCATATACGCCGCCGATGCCGGAAAAGGTCTTGCCTTCTTGAATTATGGCTGAGTAGGTGTCGGCTCCAAGTTCAATTTCAATTGGTGTGTTACTCCTAGGGTCCACATCGGCTAAACTTCCACCTGTGAAGTCTCTGGTCGGGTCTTCTAATATTGGATCGCAGTACGGCCTATAAGGTAACTCATCTGTTATGATCGCATGTACTTTAAGCGCCCAACTGGAGCTTTGATTTCTGGCTTTAATTTTAAATGTCGTGAACCTCTGCCCCAGAAATTTAAAGGAACAGAACCCCATCATGCATATGAAATGCGAGACATTGCTGCGCCTTGATTTACCAGAGCTCGTACCGTCGACCAAGAGTTTGAGTCGTCTCCAACCACTCTTACCGTGGCCGTCGGGACTAGGACAAGATTCCATCGCAGTATAGGCGATGGAGATGGTGGCTGGAGGGAGTTGTCTAGCTGAGGGGCACCGTGAATCAAGGTGTGATGGCGATAGTCGCAGTGTCGACAGGTGACGAGTTAGCATCAGTCTGGGGCCAAATGGCTGCGAGCCAAACAATTGCGGCAATAGCTTCTTCTCTCAAGTGTCTCATATCTCTGGTACGGGGTGAGATCAAGGAACCTGCGACAAGATTTTAGGGGGTGGTCCTCTTGACACAGCCCGCAAGAGTACTGCCAGTTTCGAGGTCTTTCTCTCAACTCATCTCTTGGGTCGCGTTGATTCGATCGGCTACGGGAAATTTGTCTTGACCCTGCTCTGTTGGGCTGCCGATTTCTGCTTCCGTTTTGGGGCATATGCTCTTCTCTTGCTTCCAACCTGTAGTCTTGGTTAGGTAAATAGGCAGCCATATCTGAAAGAAACAAATGGCGAGTATTAAACTCTTTTTCAAAAAATAATCCGACTAGTCAGTCGGAGAACAATTTGACTAATTTTGAAACGGGTCTGCTTAAGTTGCAACCTGCTGTCCCTATGTCAACAACCCTGGTATTTTGGTCACTACCTGAATAAGTTTTTTCAATACGACCTAACTTCCATTCATGCGGAGCCAATCTATCATATTTTACAACTAAATCTCCTTCTTTGATGTTCTCTTTTTCATATTTCCACTTAGTCCTTCTGTGAAGTTCGTGAAGATATTCTAACTTTCATCTGTTACAAAAATATTGCGAAATAACTTTGAGTCTTTTCCAACGATTGACTAAGTTTAAATCTGTATCTGAAATGTCTGGTTCAGCTGGGGTAAGAATAGATGTTCCTATTAGGAAATGACCAGGAATCAAAGGGGAAAGGTCATTTGGGTCGTCACTAGCAGGACTTAACGGTCGGGAATTAAGACAGCCTTCAATTCTTGCTAAAATAGTTGTAAATTCTTCAAAAGTGAAATTCATTTTTGGGATTCTTTTTCGCAAATGAGTTTTAAATGATTTGACGCCAGCTTCCCACAAGCCGCCCATGTGCGGAGCACCAGGAGGAATATATTTCCAAGTAAGGTTTTGAGTGAAGTTGTTCTGAATCGTGCTAGTTTTAATATTCTTCATGAAAGCTAATCTATCTCGCTTTAGTAGATCAACCGCTCCCACAAAGTTAGTTCCGTTGTCCGAAAATATACAAGACGGACAACCTCGCCGACTAATAAACCTAGAAAAAGCGGCAAGAAAGGCATATGTCGACAAATCGCTTGTGGGTTCTAAATGTATAGCCTTAGTGGCGAAACAGACAAAAAGGCATACGTAGCCTTTTGTAATAAAGCAGGCTCTTCCTGAGTAACTTTTAATGTTAAAGGGTCCTGCAAAATCTACCCCTGTGTTTGTAAAGGGTCCAGACAGAAAAGTACGTTCAGGTGGTAGCGAAGCCATTATTTGAGTTTGGGTTTGTTTTTTGTGAATTAAGCAGATTCGACATTTTCGTATGGTTTGTTTGATAAGCGACTTGAGTCCGAATATCCAGAATTCGGACCTTGATACTCGGGTCATTAATTGATTACCCCCGTGTAAAGTAACCTTATGAGTGAATTCGACTAATAATTTGCTAAGTTTTGCGCCATGTGGTAATATTATTGGGTGACGTTCGCTACATGTAAGAGCTGGCGATTGTACCAATCGGTCATTTGCTCTAATAATACCCTTTGAGTCTATAAACGGGTTGAGCGGCAACAGAGGACTTGATGGAGAAATTTGAGTCTTTTTCATAAGTGCGTTGTATTCGTCTGCACATACGAATTTCTGGGTACGAATTATGCAAGATCGTTTTCCATCTTGGATTTCATCTGATGTAAGGTCGTTTGATGAGGTGCGAAGGTGTTGTCTACGTGCTCCAGTATTTTTCCAGAGTCTTAGGGCATATGCGTATGATCGATAAACTTTAGATAAAGAGGAGAAATTTTTTAAAGGGTCATCTCTTTCCGCGAAAAGTGTCATAACTTTTGCCGTTTTGGCTTCCAAATTTGTGTCATTTGGGATTTCATACGATGGCCAACGGTCTTTTGGCGTTCTGAGCCATTGAGGTCCCTTTGATATTTGTAGGCTATTAACAATGGATTTTGCTAACTTGGAGAGTAATACTGCCCCGCATAACTCGAGTCTGGGTATTGATAGTTTTTTAATAGGAGCGATACGAGTCTTTGCTGCTAATAAGAATGTATGTGTCTTATGGTCAATATTTTCCACCCTAATATATACGCACTTTCCGACGCGTCACAAAATCCATGAATCTCTACAGAACCATCGAGCGTGTATTGAATCCATCGAGGAACTCTAAGATATTCAATATCTTTGCTATATTTGACAAAATTGTTACAGTTCATTTGAGTTATGGTCTTCAATTGATCATCCCAGTCAATTTTGTCTAGCCAGATTTGTTGCATTATAAACTTTGCTACGACGACCACAGGTGCCAGCCATCCACATGGGTCAAACAATTTAGCTATAGTTGATAAAACTTCTCTTTTTGAAGATACACCTAAGTCTGTTTTTACACGGTAGATTGGTTCCAGATGAAGCCGTGCAAAAAAAAACCGTGTAAAAAAGACATTTATCTTATACAAAAATGGGTTATTTGTTCCTAATCTCTAAAACCTATTAAAATTCGTGAAAAACAAGAATTTTTAAGAACAAGAATCCATGTTTATTTTATTAAATCAAACATATATTGCTTATTTTCACAAGCATAGTAATTAATGATAAAAAAGATATGCACTCTAATCTTAAAAGTAATATAAATTAAATGTATGGCAAGCTCAGGAACTAAAAAACTATGTTGTGAACGAAAAGAATAGGTTATTCAATATTTAAGGTAAAAAATAAAATAGAATAAGTGATAATCATAAATACAACAACATAAATTTAATTATCGATGGTTTCAGACTTTTTTCTTTCATGAATACTTTTTTGTGATATGAATATACTTCGCAAAAATTAAATTTGACAAAAACATTGAAGTACATTAAATTTCAAATCGTGCTAAATGGTATAAAATCGTGTAAAAAAATAAAAATATTCAATTTTCAAACCGTGTTATATCAAAACCGTGTACAAAAAGACCGTGTAAAAACAGACTTAGGTGTATATTTTTATTTTCCATTGATGGTGGTATGAAGGAAAAATAATCGCTTGAGATATTCCATCGAATTCCAAGGGTCTTAGTTGACGCATCTTCGGAAATGTCTAGCCAATTGAGTGGTAGCAAATGTTCATGTGGAATATCTTGTATTATTTTGTGATCATTTGACGCCCATTTCATTAGTGTAAAACCGGCAGAGTCTAAAGCGGCAGTTAATTCCTTTCGAGCTTTTATTGATTCATCTTCAGTGTGACCGCCAGCTAATACATCATCAACATACAAATTAATTAAAATTATATTTGCGGCTCTAGGGTATGATTCTTTTACATCTTCTGCTAGTTTAAGAAGTGTTCTCAATGCTAAATATGGTGCGCAGTTAACTCCAAATGTAACTGTTAGCAGCTCATAATCTTCTACTGGGTTTTCCGGAGACTTTCTAAAGAGAATTCTTTGATATTTTGTTTGATTCGAATCCAAAAGTATTTGGCGATACATCTTTGTTATATCGGCGTTAAAAGCATACTTAAAAAATCTCCATTTTAGAATTTGTAGTACCAAATCTTGTTGTAAAATGGGTCCCGGAAACAATATGTCATTGAGACTTGTTTTGTTTGATGATGGGCAAGAAGCATTGAAGACGACTCTTAACTTTTTCGTGATTTGATCTGGCTTAATTACTGCATGATGTGGTAGATAATAATTTGGCATTTTATCGATTTCATTCGGATTGACTTTCCTAATATGACCAAGTTCTAAGTATTCAAGTATTGAAGCATCATCTTGTTCTTTGATCTCTGGTGTTTTCATAAGTTTTTTCTCCATTCTGTAGAATTGAGCTGGGGCGATGTTTCGGGAATTCCCCAATTCTTCGCATTTTTTGAATGGGAGATTCACCACATATCTTCCATCCTTGTTCCGTATTGTTGTTTCAATGAAGTTTTGTTCACAAAATTGGTCTTCTTCTGACCGTAAAACTTTTTTAGGGGTCTCTTCCACCTCCCAAAAACGTGTAAGTACTTTCTCTATTGAAGTTGTGTTTAGAAGTGATATTTGTTTTCGTTGAAGGAAGCTTCCTGGTATGGGTCCTCCAACTATCCATCCAAATTTGGTTTTTTGTGTTAAAATTGATCCAAATGTTTTCATTCAAAAAGTTTTTCATCTTTTCCGAAATAAAGGTGGATTTTGATCTTGAGTCTATTAGAGCTCGGGCATCGTAAAGTTGTCCTTTGGTTTCAATTTGTACTATTGCTGTGAAGAGTAGTGTTCCTCCAGATTGTCGCTCACAAATTTGCTTATCTTGGAGGTTCAAAGTAGTAATAGTAGTGGGTTCTAGGTTTGTAGTGGACTGTATTTGATTTGTAAGAGCGGCAGCACTAGTACTAGGTTGTGCTTCCACTCGAGCTAGGTATGAGTTAGTTGTTTGGGTTTCGGTTCCCTTGTGTAACAAAGTGTTGTGTTTCATAGTACAAATACGGCAGCCAAAGCGACTTTTGCAATCCTTTACTCCGTGATTTGATGACAAGCAATTGTAGCATAAGTGTGAAGTTTTCACGAGGTGAATTCTGTCATTCACACTCTTTTTCAAAAATTCGCTGCAATCTTTTATGAAATGATTTGATTTGCAGACTTCACAAGTTTGAGTATTTTTCGGCTTATTTTGTTGAAGTAATATTACATTAGTAGGTCTTCCTCCAAAGTTGTTAGTATTTTTTGAGACATTTGTTTGAAATGTTTTCAAAAATCTAGGCGTGTGATTGCTATTTGGTTTTTGTTGAGCAAATTTCGATGTAGAGGGCTTTATATCTATGATGCACAAAATGAACATTGCGCTTGTGTGTGTGAGAGAAACCAAAAAGCACGTAAATAATATCTCCCTTCTTGTTTGGGACGTTTTGTAGCAAGAATTATAATTTTATGTTAGCAAAATAATCAAAAAATATTAAATATAAACTCCATATATTTATATTTTTCTACAAAAGGTATCTACAATTTGTTTTCTTAATGTTAACGGAGCAACAATGCGTGCATCCCCCACGCATGTCTGCATTCGTTGAAGTCTAATCAACGACTGAGACCAACGCAAACGTACTGTTTTGTTCATCTAAGCTTTATATTTCCAACTGATTCCAAAATTATCCAGTATTTCCGACATAAGCAGCAATCCACCACAGCTTAGTAAAACTTGAACATTCCACTATTATGGCGTCCATTTTCTTGTATTTACCAATACTTGTCGCTATTGTTATGTTATTGACGGCCATTTCATCGATGTTTTCCATTCCATTCTGTGTTGGACATCTCGCTAATTTTAAATCGTTTGGAATTCTTGCTGTTCTGTATCCAGCTTAAAATTATTGTAAACTGACGCTTGCAAAATACCATGTTCGCGGATATATCACTTTGGATTCTTTTGAGAATGCAACTGGACTTTGGGCGACTATCTTTAAAAGGATGACGACATTGTTTACAGTGAACACATACAGTGCATATGTCTACAGGCTTAACATTTTCCAAACCATCAACCATTTTATGTCGAATCATTTCTTCCAGACAATTATCACTAGGGTGAGCCATTTATGAGTGCCATAATTTTCCGAAATCAGTTGTACTTAAACTTGATTTGACTTTTCCATCCCTTTTCAACGTAGCAACATGTTTAGAAAATTCAACGTATATTAAATTTTCTATGAGTTTTGGCACAGACAACAAGTTATCCCGAAGTCCTTTAACATATAAGACATATTGTATTGTGATTGGTGTATCTTTCCAATACTTATTGATTGAACCTTTCTTGTAACCTTAAAGATTTTTTTCTGTCCTTCGCAACATTGTCGGTAATGGGTTCATTCAAATTTTGGCGATTATTGAAACACCCATCATGTTTATACATGTGTTCCGTCGCCTCAGGATCTATTTTGAGACTACATTTTCTGACTTATCTTCAATTATCTTACCATCAGAGACCGCTTACATGAAACAAATTGACTTCGAAGCTGACGCAGTATTAGCTTTTTCATTTTCCAGAAGAACGCGGCAATTCTTTTCTTTATGACCCTCTTTCTTACAGCAGAAACACACACCAAGGATTTTTTCGCTTCTTCACACCACTAGATGCAGATGTCCATGACACAACGATCTTGCCTCTTCGCATCATCGTTCAATAGCCTTTGCTTAGCTATTTCAATAAATAGGTGTTCTTCATTCATATTTTCCAACGCCACTACCGGGTCAAAAGCTTCTGGTAGCGTGAAAGTTGAGAAACGGCACATCTTTCATCCACATTTGCTCCAGACGTCTCTAATTTTCGTAAAAGTTCGTCAAACAATAGTAAATGTTTTCGCAAATCATCACCAGACTTCATTCGCAGAACCGCTAATTGTTTTCTTACCAATGTGTGACTTGTAGAGCAGACTATATCCTTCGCTGTTGCCTTGTCGCGAACACATTCGAAATAATCATCCGCCATTAGGCTGATGATTGATGTCTTAGCCTTTTTAGATAATGCTTCAGCTTAGTTTTGTTTGGCTGGTGGAGTTTTCTTTATGGCATTCAGCAATTCCAACGAATCCAGATACATCCGCACTCGAAAACTCCATTTCTCAAAATTAATTCCACAGAATTATAAGATTTTGACGTCTGCCACTTAAACATTTTATTGATATATTCCAGCGTAATCCACGCCAGTGAGTAGGAATGGGTGACTTATCATCAATCTATGTTGTGGTAACGAAAGCACTTAGAGCAGTTGCGAATCTCTTTTTTTAATTTCGTCGTGCTCCAATTATCCAGTATTTCCGATATAAGCAGCAACCCACCAAAGCTTAGTAAAACTTGAACATTCCACTATTATGGCGTCCATTTTCTTGTATATACCAATACTTGTCGCTATTGTTATGTTATTGACGGCCATTTCATCGATGTTTTGTGTGGAGCCATTAGGAACCTTTCATCAACTAATTTCTTCTTGTGTAGACAATACACCTCTAGAGCGAAATCAACTTGATTTTTTTCAACTGATACATTCTGTGTTGGACATCTCGCTAATTTTATTCACTTTGATTCTGATAAATCCTTTGGAATTCTTGCTGTTCTGTATCCAGCTTAAAATTATTGTAAACTGGGGCCATGTAAAGAATTGTAAAGTTATGTCAGTAATGCACAAATCTCCATAGTTGGCAAAGTTTTTCTACTCTTATTGGAATTTTGATGCCAGTAAATGTACGTTATCATTGCACTTTACATATATTACAACCGCATATGTATTCTCCAAAGCGTCCGTGAAACCAAGAATTTGAAAGGACGCATTTCTTGCTATTGACAGCCATCTTGATCTCCGGAGCATATTCAGAATTGCAATCGCGTTAACGAATTTCTTCCACTTTGCTATTATCACTTCTGGAATTATTTCATCCCAGCCTGATTTGATCATACATAACTTTTGCATTAGTAGTTTTACTACAACAGTCACTGGTGTCAGCCATCCCAATGGAACAAAATTTTTTTTTGCATATTTGAATTCATCTCTTCTTTTCATCCATAATCTTGAGCACCTCATTTTTTCCCTTATCTGTCACGGAATTCAAGTTTTGTTCTTCGTTAGTGAGCTGTTTTCTGAGTTTGAACTTGTGATCCTTCATCCGAGCGGGCAATAATATTTATTTTTTGTTGAATGTCGAAATCGAATCTGCAACTATCAAGGTTGGTTGTTGAATCTTCCTGCAATTGAGCTTCCGAAACCATTTTCATCATGCTAATATTTCTTAAAAGTTTCGACCTCCTCCGACAACTTTAACTTCACTTCCATTACTTTACACGGGACTGAATCTACATTTCTGGATTTCCTTTTTGTATTTGGGTTTATTAGGAGCAGTTATTTTTAATCCTTTTACTAAGGACATTCATATTTTAATTTTTGGAAATGGATGTCGTTGCATTGTCTTTCGCCTTCCTGTTTGTTAGAGATCATATATATTAAAGCAAACGACGTTTCATTGCTGACTAACCAGGGTGGCTCTCTTTAGCCAGATCTAACACCTTAAAGTTTTCGGTATTATTTTGCGGTTTCCTCTCAACAAAAATCAATTCAATGGCTAACAGTTCAAAACGATATGTTATAGTAATATGGATTTGTTGTGTGCTACGTTTTATTCTTCATACTTGATCTTTATATATTTCCCACAAACAGCACAGCATATTTTACCATTAAAATCTTCATCGGCAATTTTGAAATATGAAAATTCTCCCAACTTGGAAATTACATTACAGTCCTCTTCTCAATATATCTCACTTTGCCAGTAGTACCATTTCTCTAGAACGACTCATTGTTGTTATTAGCAATTTGTCTTTTAATATTCTTACACCTTTTAGCAAAAAAAGACCTTTGGACCTGTTCGTGCACTTGACATGTGTAAACAATTTCGGAGAGACTTTGCCATAGCTTTTTCAAATCTGTGGGCGCCCATGAATGTATTAATTTATCCTTTTTGGAAAACTCTTCGATTTATTCTTCAATATTCCAAATGAACACATTCCATTTGAGTTATGTTGCAAAGTAAATGTTTGAAAATTGTATTGCGTTTTGGGGAGAAATATCCCTTTAGTTTTTTAACAAACACATCATATGTTATAATTTGTTCTTCCAGGTCTATCTATCAAAGCTGCCGGAATGTTAAAAATTACTACTTGCAACTGTCGACCATATAGGAGTATAAGTAGATTGTTTTGAACAGACTGATGACAAATTTAAAAAATGCAATACTTTATAACTATTTCAATATGGCAAGCTTTCTTACAGCATTTATTCAAACAACAAAGAATACCCTCACTAAAAGTTATAATATAATAAGGTTTTAATAATTGGACATTTTACAAAACTCGTAATGTTTCAAAAAAGGGCTTAGAGAGAGGTTTTATTAAAATATTTGCAGTCTGATCTTTGGAATGTACATGCTCGAGTTCGAATAGTCCATTATTATATTTTTCAAGAATGATATGATATTTCACGTCAATGTGTTTAGTGCATTTATGCTACTCCGAATTCTTAATAAGTTTGATTGTATAACAACAATATAAAAATTGCTTTTATTTTGTTTTAAACTATGTTGTTTTTTATTTTTGACCTGTTGTATAATAATTCTTAATAACTTTATTTCAGTGTTTTATTTTTCTAATTTTGATTTTTATTTTCCTATATTTCGACTTTTATCGATAGTATTCTTCATGGAAAAAAACTACAAAGATACAAAACATTTAACAAATAGGATAACAATAATAACACACAATTTACTTTTTTGAGAAAAGCAACAATCTTGTGTCACTGTCTATGTTAAACTAAATTTTTGTCTGTCTATGCCTTTGAACTATGTTCCCATAAATGTGTGCACAGTGGTCATTATCATTTTTATAGTTCATTTAACATATGTCGGCACGCTTATAATATTTAACATTTCTAGGGTAAAACGCCTTTTATAATTATTTTCTTGTGTCAGTATTTCAACGTCATTGACATTTGGTTTATGGTCAGTCATCGTGCAATGTACCACAAGCGCCGTCTTTTGTTCTAGTGTTTTTTTTTTTTCATTGTATCCCTCGTTTTGATTTCATTATGGTTTCTTGCGCCTTTTATTAGATCGTCAATAGTGTTTTTTCGGGAGGTCATTGGTTTGAAGGACATTACGTATTCGGTCGACTTTTTTTTTGGTGAAACAGCTCGTCGCTTATGTTGTGTACTCTTTTTATAAAATTTACGCCTGTATTTATTTTTATTCGTCTTGAGTGTTTTGAGTTATAATTTATGAGTTGTCCTGAAGCTGTCGGTTTTTGATACCAACCAAGAATCAGTTCATTGCCTTGTCCGATTATAAAGGCGTCGAAGTATGCTAGCTTCCTTGTTCTTCGGATTCGTGGGTAAACTGCACATGTCTATCATATAAGTTTAAAACATTTAAATAACTATCAATCTCCGTTTTATTTACAATGCTAAATCGGTAGTCAATATATTTAAACAATATTTTTGGTTTTGTCATCAATTTCCCCATTGTAGCGTCCAATTACTCTTCCATTACGATATCCGCAATAATCGGTGATGCCGGATATCCCATAGAAAGTTCTTTTTTCTGCTCATTCACCTTGTCATAATATATAAAATATCTTGATTCTTTAATACAAAGAGTCAGTATATTACACTTTTTCTATAAAACACGTTGTCCACAACAAGTGTTGCTACAAAGTATTCCGCTTCAGTTGTTGACAATGCTACAATATCATGTTGCTATGATAACCATGAAACCATAAAATTTCCCAATTGTGTTACTAAACCTGATGTTGGTTTTCCATTGTCAATGTCACCTGAAAATCTGTGTCAGAATATACTATAAGGTTCCCGTTCCGTTTGCAAATATAGTTTTCAAAGGGGTTAAAACAATATTGCAACCCGGAAAATCTGTCTATTCTGAATTTATTAATTTTAAAATGATTTTAAATGTTAAATCAAATTATTAACATATTTTTCATCGTTATATGACAACCGTTTATCATCGACATACATTGATAATGTCCCTTTCAAACTCATATCTATTTTCCATAATCTTGCAAAACGTTTCATTAAAAAAACATTGTCCATAAAAACTGCTTTCCAGCATACAAACATTATTATTACATAAACGGGTTGTTGGCTCATAAAGATTTCGTCCTTGAGTTTGCAAAAATGCTGTCTTTATGTCAAATTCCTTAATAGACAATCCCTCATCAACTGCTACAGCCAATATCATTCTTATCGAGTCATACTTTTGCCAAATCCTCTTGTCACTAGTCGAGCTTTGTAGCTGGCCTTATGGCTTTAATTATGCAGTTGGGCAGTCTATAATTTTCTGTCTGTAGGCAAGTCACAGAATGTCTTACTTATAACCAGTGGTGTGTGTTTAAGTTAGAAAAGATGGTTACAAATAGTTAAAACCCCAGTCCTTAATTTAGAAGGACATAGCCGTTGAAAACTGTCTACTCCTAAGTACTACATCCTTGTTGTAGTACAATAGACAGATTTCAACGAACATATGATTGATTTGACATGCCGCCCACCCTTTAAGGTAAGGTCACATTGGGCAAATATTTGACGAAAAATGTGAAATATTTCTTTGTTACAATCTGACCACCAAATATTATTTGACGGTAAATACAAAAACAGCTGATTTTGGGAAAACAAAATTATTTGCTGGAAAACAAAAATTTGACCAATTTGTCCATAATGTGAACATATATGATCAATTATTTTCCTATTTTTTGGTCAAACATTTATTTGACGGTGCAAATGTTTTGTAAGGTCAAACAAGTGAAAATATCAGTTTAAAACATTGGGCAGCATTTTGCTTTAAGAACAGTAGCATTTGTAGCATGATGTTTAATGAATAGAAAAACAAACGAATACAATAATTGGGTTTGTTTATTTGATATTTTTGAATTAACTGAATTTGAATGTTTAGTAAAAAATGTTTATATTTGGTCTGTTCCAGAACTGCGAGAATGTAAGTGTTTTTACTACGATAACCGATTTTCCCTTTATTATATCGAAACTAGTAGATTCTTGCAGGTTCTGGAACAGGATATAAGTAGATGCATCAACGCTTGAAACAATGATATGTCAAAAATTTGGAAATGTTTTGAAAAAATAAGTAGATTTTTCTATGTTTTCCTATACGGCGAAAAATCGGAGGTTGCAATGATATATATTTTTCAACAATTTTTACAAATTTAAATAATATTTCATTCATTTTTTTCAATTCCAAAATTGTTTTGACAGTTCATTGTCCCAGCAGCTATGTCGATGTGACTACCTGTATTCTTCTACCATGATACAAACAAAAATGCAAAAAAAAAATTGTTCTGACAAGGAATTTATTTCACAACAGTTGGTCTTTTGCTTCCCTTCTCCATATAAATTATACCCGAAACTACATTTTCTTTATGTCTCTCTTTCACTCTCTCTGTCTATTTCTCTCGGCCAAATAAACGTATGTTTTCTCACAGTTTGATCAAACAATTTAATGGGAAAATATATTTTACGAATGTGAACATGTGTCAAACATGTTTTCCCATAGCACTGTTTGACGCTGATTGGTGACTGCTTGAACAAACAAAATCTGTCAAATATTTGACTGTAATGTGAACATCGAATCAACTCTGTATTAATTTCACATTTGTTCAGTCAAATATGGGAAAACAAACTTCGATCAAATATTTGCCCAGTGTGACCGTACCTTTAGGCATCTAAATGTCAACACAACCAAAGACTTTGAGTTAGTATCAACGCTTGAATTGCAAGCTATCATCCGCGCTTTATTGTAAGCTATTGTACATATCGTTATATTAAAAAAGGTAATATCGTTTACCACACCATAAATACACGGCTATTGGCTGAACCATTTATATTAAAACTATTGTGTTTTATTTTCTTTTTATTTAACCCCCTATAACTTTGGACGGTCACACGTACGTATTGGACGTACTGGTTCTACTGGGAGAGCTTCACCTGCACTTGTTCCCCGAGTCTCTATTGTGCGGACTTAACATTGGTCCTAACGATCCGGATATTGCAGCACTTTGGCTTACTACTGGAATACCTTTTTAATATTTAGATACAGTCCACAAAGGCATCACCGCTTAATTTATTTACATAAACTTACATCGGTATGCATAGTGAGCAAACAAATAATAACAAGTGTTTCGTTTATTGGTGGTCGTCATAACAATCGTCGCGTATTCGCTTATTTCGCGATCGGTCAAAGTCCATATGCGGACAGGACAGCAGGAATAAAAATCACAAAAAAATTAATAATTTTGCCATTTCGTTTTGGTTCTTATTATTCTCCAACTTCGTAGTCAATATTGTTGACATATTGATAATTTGCTGTGTTAAATTTTAAAATAGCATCCCTCAAAGTGCAATTTCTATTCCCCTTATTGTTTTCGTTGTAGGTGACATACGTACATTTTATAGCCTATTGGTGGCTGCAAATTTGTTTGATACACACACGTACGTATTGTTACATACTTCAGCATCGTCGCTTTGTCGTTCCGTCTTGTCGGTTAGTCAGTTGATTGCATGCGACAAGCATACACACGCATTCGTACATAAATATTTAGTTTAGGCAATTCTCTTTTGTGTCGTGTCCGTTTTATTGTACAGCCTCCCGACACTATATTATTACACGGTGTTTGGTCGTTAAATTAGTACTGATACCAGTAATTATATATTTTATTGTAAATATATAAAATCTGTGAGCATTTTAAAAATAATTTTGGACATTTTGGATTATCATGCACCCTACATTCGGTCAATTGGGCTTTTTATTTGTGTAGGGCATATAGTTACAAATTATATAAATTGGTCAACTTTAAAAAGCTTTTTGATTTCCAATACTTTACAGCTGTGACTTTATTTTTGGTACGCTACAATCGGTAGCTCGATTTATAAATGTAACCATTCGTTTATTCTAATAACAATTTTCTTTCTTTTTCTTTGCATATAATTGCAAACGGTTAATTTGGTGCATTTTAACTCTTTTGTGCTTCCCATTGTTATTTTTTTGTTTTTGTCGTAATTAATTGTTGGTGATTTCGATTCAAATTGGAAATTAAATAAATTAGATTTTTATTTAACATTCCTGATTTCAGTTTGATAAGCCTCTCGTTGGATTTCTTATTGATTTTGGTTCAATTGCTTTGAAACTTAAATTATAGCTAGAGAGTTTAGATTTAATTTGGATAATCTATTCCGCTACTTGAGTTTATTATCTTCACATTTCGTCAATAGTTAACTTCCTTTTTGTCCTTAAACGAGTTTTAGATATCATTAGTTTTAAATACTTCTTTTGACTGGAGTTTTGTTGCAAAACTTTCGATTAATTCTTATTGAGTATAGTTCCACCTTTTTTGTGTTAAATTTTTAAAAAAGGCCTCCACTCCTATGAATATGTTTATACGGCTTCCAGCTCTATGGTGAGATTCACTGTATACTTCGGTGCAATGAAGGAAGACGAATTTGATATTCATGATTTAGAAGTTCGACAAGAAGAAATCGGAAAGCTATGGAAATCAGTCGAGGAAGCTTTCAATAACTGTCTCTTACTTGTAGAAAGTCCAGAAGATCTAGACACACTTTACAGCAAATATGAGGTTTCACTAAAGAATATTTAACTTGCGCATCGGCGATAAAAATATTGTTGTCTAAATTTAAGAGTGATTCAAATGTGTCCCTGAACTCATCTCGCAGCAGTTCGGTAGGTTCGTTAACGGAGCATCCAGATACTATTCTTGTAGAAAAGGTGTCTTCTGATGCTACCGTTAAAAACATTGGCTCGTTGTCCCAATCTTCTCGTGAGGTGGGAATACAGGCATCTAGCTCCGCAATTTTGAATATTGGGAATCCTAGAATAGACACAAGCTTAGTTGTTGATCCTCAACATGTAGAGAACTTTCACAGTTTGTCGATACCTCCTTGTAATATTGAGGTCTTTGATGGAAGTATTTTGACGTGGCCCACTTTTAGAGATTTGTTTAGTGCGGTGTTTATTAATAATTCTCGCTTGACGGATATCGAACTTCTATATCATTTGGTAAATAAGACTAGTGGTGTGCCTCGAGAAATCGTCTCCAAATTTCCTTTAACTCATCGGAGTTTCGAACCGGCGTGGAATGCTTTGAATTCCACATATAATAATCCACGGTTGCTTGTCCACAGCCAATTGAAGTCATTGTTCGCGCTTCCTGTGTTGGAGCAGGAATCTAGTGCGGGACTTAAGTCTATACAACGCGGAATTACTAGTTGTCTTTCGGCAATGGCAATTTTTTATGTACCTACGGATAATTGGGATCCGATCGTTGTATTTATTTGTCTGCAAAAATTGCCACATGCTTTATGGGAGCAATGTGTGAAAACAAAATCGTCTCTTTCATCTTGGAAAGAATTGGATGCATTTTTGACAGAGAGTGTTTGCATGAAATGAGGAAGGATGACACTTCTCTTAATTTGAATCGCAATAAAGTGTCTTCTAAGATTGTTGCTTCCTCTTCTCCCGCGTCTTTCTAACTGAATGATATTCATTCCTCCCCTATTTTGTTGCGTAATTCTTGTTGTGTCCTTTGTTTAGAGCAACCGCATAAATTGCATGTTTGTCCTCGGTTCGTAAATGGTAAACCGGTGGAAAGATTTAAATGGGTAAAAAGGCATCGTTCATGTGTAAATTGCCTTCGTAAGTCAAACAAAATTGTAGCAGTCGTTCTTGTCGAAAGTGCAATCAGAGACATCACACTCTATTGCACAGAGATCGCTCTATTGTGAGTAGTCCGAGTCAGATTGTGACTCCCAGGAATTCGACTTTGTTTTCGTCTGCCCCCTCCTTTCGACCTAGAAACCTAATTAGTAATCGTTCGCCCGCTTCAAATACGATTGATTCAGCCGCATCGGTCGGTAATATAGTTCGCCAATCGTTTCACGTAACGCAGAACAAGGCAGTTCTATTGGAAACAGCTATGGTGAATATAGTTCATCATGGTGCTTCTTTTCCTGCTAGGGCGATGATTGATCCGGCATCTGAATCGTCACTCATTTCGAAACAACTTCAGAAGAACTTAAATCTGTCGGTTAATTCCACAAATTCTGTAGTTTCTGCTGTAAATAGTACTGTCGCAGCTACCTGTCGAAAGGTGTGTAACATAAAAGTTCGTAGTCGTTGTGATAGATCGCCTATTTTGGAAACTTTGGCGTTTGTCGTAGATTCTATATCGAGAAATCTCCCAATAATTTCGGTCACTTCGGATCTGAGATCAGATTTGTCCAGTATAGTTTTGGCTGATCCACATTTCTGTGATTCTCGTCCAGTAGATATTTTAATAGGAGCAGATTTGTACCCTTAATTGGTAAACAATCATAGTTTTCGTTTTTCGTCTGGTACGCTGATCGCTCAGAATACTTATTTCGGCTGGATTATTACGGGTCCTATCACATAAGTGATTATCGTCGTATATCGTACAGATTGTTCGTGGTTTGGCGGCCTAATCAAGCGAAACACATGTGGCTCACTTCGCGAGGTCCCTAAGGGCCTGGGGTCCTTAACGATCTCGCATGTGGAGAAGGTCCATAATGGCCTTGGGTCTCTAGTGACCCCGAATGTTAAAAAGGTCCCTAATGGCCTGGGGTCTTTAATAGTCCCGAATGTGTAATTGGTCCCTAATGGCCTGAGATCGCTAACGACCCCGAATGTTTATATCGTAAGTTCATTTATTTGAAAAAATAAATTTAAAAAAAGGAAAAAATTTGGCACACCATTTCATTACATTATTGTATGTAATAAACGACATTCGTTGAAACATATAGCTGTTTCAAGGGAGGCGACAAATGTTTAATTTTGAATTGATGGTTAAAAAAAGTTAAAACCCCAGTCCTTAATGTAGAAGGACATAGCCGTTGAAATCTGTCTACTCCTAATTACTACATAATTGTTGTAGTAGAATAGACAGATTTTAAATAACATATGATTGATTTGACACGCCGCCAACCCTTTAGACATCTAAATGTCAACACAACCAAAGACTTTGAGTTAGTATCAACGCTTGAATTGCAAGCTATCATCCGCGCTTGATTGTAAGCTATTGTACATATCGTTATATTAAAAAAGGTAATATCGTTTACCACACCATAAATACACGGCTATTGGCTGAACCATTTATATTAAAACTATTGTGTTTTATTTTCTTTTTATTTAACCCCCTATAACTTTGGACGGTCACACGTACGTATTGGACGTACTGGTTCTACTGAGAGAGCTTCACCGGCACTTGTTCCTCGAGTCTCTATTGTGCGGACTTAACAGTGTGTATTCCTAGTCCATTGTATTTTTTCATTTATAAGCGTCAATTATAAGATATCAAAGTTTGATCAAAGCTCCTTGGCACCCTTTCTACCATTACGGATAAGAAAAGTTAATCAATATTATCTTCTTTCATGGGTTCGGTTGTAAATTAAGTCTTTCCAAAGATGAAGACAATGCCGTATTGCTGAAAACAATGTCAACCTCATTCGTTCTACTTCCGCTAATGATACTTAAACTTTTTCGTGAATTTCATCTTGATTTTAACTATTTTAATGAATTGTAGTATCCTGCAAAGTTTCTTAATGGTTTACAATAATCATTCGGCATTGTTGTAAATTCTCAAAAGATGTTTTTACTACATCAATTATTTTGATATATTAAAATCCAGTTTATTGATTTATTTTATTTGAAAAATGAACTCGTACCCCTTTTACATTGTCATCGTAATCGTTCCTAGAAATATGAACATAATCTTTACATTAGATAATCTTGACATACACAAATAACGTGTTATATTATAAAATATTTCATTGCCTTGGAGATAAACATCGGGAAAACAACTGTGTTTTTAAATAAGTGCTGCCTACTTTATGCCCAAATGATAATGCACTCAGCAGGAAAAAGATAAGTGAAGATTATTGTAGGAATAAGAATAAGATACCTTAAGATTGCTATTGTAACATGGTTCTTAAGATAAATATCAATCTAAATGAAGGCAGACTTGTATTGGCAACCGAAGAGCGAGATATTATTCCTTTGTCTTTCTGTGGAGGGTATATAAACTTTGTCATTCAGTTTGTAACGCCTCAAAATGCTTATGATAGACACCGAAAAGTATATAACTTATCATGAGAAACGCAAAATATATCATATTCTCACAGTTTCACCGCACGAGCTGCTATGCAAGCATAATTGTCGACGAAAAACAATATCCAACCCTACATCTTCACATACGTGTTGCCGATTCAACACAAAAGGCAGACAGAACGGAAGCAAAGTAGCGGCAGAACAAGAACGACGCAGCAAAGCGATGTGTGATTAGTTATTAAGAGTAGTTTTTAGTTATCAACTTCCCTTTAAGTAATCAACTTGATTGCAAAAAAATACTTATAAAGTTTATTATAAAAAGAACAAATAAACGCCATAATTAGTGACCACCGCAATAAGAGAATATAAAAAAAATCATATAAAAATATAATAACAAAGAAACCAAAACAGCAAAATAACTAATAACACAAAAAAAAAGCAAATAAAAAAGCAGTAAGTTTGGCTAGGCCGAACTTTGAATACCCTCCACCATTTGGAACGAATTAGGAAATTTTCAAAAAAATAAAATCCATTAAAAATTCCGTTAAAATGTTAAAAATACCGAATATCGTAAGGTGCCGATATATTGGGGGATATACGATATTGTGTACCTATACAGAAAAATCTATGTCTGGGGTTAAAGTACTCACAATGAATTTCTTGTGAGGAATTTCAGACAATTCCGTCGAGAAATGTTGTTAAAATCATCAAAATACCGAATATCGGGGGTACCGTTATATGGGGGCTATACGATATCGTGAACCTATATAGACAATTATCTTGCATGGTGTAAAATACCTTGAAGGAAAAATGTGGTTAAAATCATCAAAATATAGAATATCGAGGGGTACCGTTGTATGGAGGCAATACGATATCGTGGACAAATACAGCCCATCTTCGAACTTGACCTGTCTGCAGACAAAAGAGAGTTCTGTGCAAAATTTTAGCTTCCTATCTTAATTCGTTTAGACTGTAGCGTGATTACAACAGAGGGATAGACGGATGGACAGGGCTAAATCGTTTTAGAATTTTACGCTGATCAAGAATATATATACTTTGTTGGGTCTAAAATGATTATTTCGATGAGTTACAAACGGAATGACGAACTTAATATACCCTCCATACTATGTATGGTGGAGGGTATAAAAACAATAACAGAAGGATCTTCAAAAGCAACAGTACCATTTGTGAATTGGAAAATTATTAAATAACCTTTCGGTAACAATAAATTCAACAAAAATATGAAGGCAGAACAGGTTGGTGAATTTGTTAAGAAAAATTTGTTAGCTCAAAAATATGGCGTGAACCTGCCTGTCATGGAATGTGCGTATGAATTATTATACCCTCCACCATACTATGGAGGGTATATTAACTTTGTCATTCCGTTTGTAACTCCTCGAAATACTCATGTAGGACCCAACAAAGTATATATATATTTTTGATGAGCGTAATATTTTATGTCGATTTAGCGATGTAAGGCTGTCTGTCTGTCTGTCCGTCTGCCTATCTGTCTGTCTATTGTAACCACGCTATCTTTCGAACGAATCGAGATAGACGGCTAAAATTTTGCACACGTGTTTATTTTTCCAGTAGGCAGGTTAAGTTCGTAAATGGACCATGTAGGTCCACGTTTTCATATAGCCCCCATAAAACGGTACATCCCGATATTCGGTATATTGATGATTTTTGCGACATTATTCACCGGAATTGTTTTAAATTTAGTATTTGAAGTTCGGGATGCATACTACAGCCTATGATATAAAATTGTCTGTCCAGGTTCACGTCTTCTTATAGCCCCCATATAACGGTACCTCCCGATATTCGTTATTTTGATGATTTTAGCGGCATTATTCACCGGAATTTTTTCAAATTTTGTATTTGAAGTTCGGGATGCATACTACAGCCTATGACAGAAAATTGTTTGTGCAGGTCCACGTCTTCGTATAGCCGCCATATAACGGTACCTCCCGATATTCGGTATTTTGACGATTTTAGGTACAATACTCACCGAAATTGTTTGAGATGTCGTATTTGAAATTCGTAGTGGATGCTAAAGGCTGTAACAGAAAATTGTGTATGCAAGTCCAGGTCTTCGTATAGCTCCGATGTAACGGTACCTCCCTATATACGGTAATTCGATGATTTTAGCAGCATTATTTATCGTTAATTTCAAGTTTCGTATTTGTATAGACCCCTATATTCAATATTTTAAAGATTTTAACAGATTTTTTAACGGATTTTATTTTTTGAAAATGTCCAAATTTGTTCCAAATGGTGGAGGGTATTCAAAGTTCGGCCCGGCCCGGCTTTTAACTTTTTTTTTAAGATACGATGGTAGCGAACGATATTACCAAGCGGTCATTAGCGCAATAATTGCGCGCGAATGTGTCGAATTTCCAGAATAACTTTAATCAGAAGAACCCATATAATTCTAATAAGCCAAATAACAGGAAAAACCCCCCAAACATTTCCAGAAACCTAAAATCAGTACCTATAACCCCATTCAAGAACATATCAAACCTATGATGGACTAATTACCAAAATAATGCTTACACTTACAAACCCTAGCAATGAAACGTGCAGAAACCTTTCGCAAATTCGGGACGATACATGGCGTAAATACAACGCGTAAACCGTTTAAATTAAAATTAAGATTTACGGATTTTTTTATCGTTCCTGATTTTACGTCTTTCGATGGCGTGATTGTGTTGGACGTGCTGAATAAAATACACGCGATTATCGACGTAAAAACGGACACCATTACCCATGATAAGTGAAAGGAAATTATTTTATTCCTAAACAATAATGATTTAAACAGTTTGCAACTTCAGATTAAGTCCGTACCGGAACATTTGCAAAACTCATTCTTAAAGGTTATTTGCAAGGTGAACCAAATTAAGTAACAACAATCCGCACAGTATACGAAGACTTGACAAATGGTGTCATTAGGAAATCGAGATCCCCGAATAATAATCCTATGTAGGTGGTTAAAAAAAGGGTTTGATGAAAAGGGACAAGAGAAAAAGCGCTTGATAATAGATTTTCGTAAGCTTTTAGCGATAAAACTATTCCCGATATAACAGAAACTTTATCAAATCTGCGTGGTGGCCATAAATGAATACAATAAAGCAATTTATTTTGTAACGGGCTTTAAACCCGTTAACGTCTATCATTCAACGCAAGAGGATGAAATATTACTAGCGCGCCTTAAAACAGCGCAGAATAAGGAATTGATAGCCCATAATAAATACAGAAGAGATACAGAGTTTTTATAGGTTTTCTTTAAAAACAATATAAGGTTGGGCAACAAGCTTATCTTAGAAGAAGAAGACTTTATTATTAGAAGACCATAAAAACAACCTTCGTTAAATATCTGGGCAGGTCCATGTCTTCGTATAGCCCCCATATAACGGTACCTCCCTATATTCGGTATTTTGATGATATTAGCGACATTATTCACCGAAACTGTTTCAATTTTGGTATTTGAGATTCGTAATGGATGCTAGAGCCTATAACAGAAAATTGTCTGCGCAGGTCCACGTCTTCGTATGGCCCCCATATAACATTACCTCCAAAAATTCGGTATTTTGATGATTTTAGCGCCATTATTCACCGGAATTGTTTCAAATTACGTATTTAGAGTTCGTGATGGGAATTACAGTCTGTGACAGAAAAATGTCTATGCAGGTCCAGGTCTTCGTATAGGCCCCATATATCAGTACCTCCCTATATTCGGTATTTTGAAGAGTTTAGGTACAATACCCACCGAAATTGTTTGAGATGTGGTATTTGAAGTTCGTAATGGATGCTACAGCCTGTGACAGAAAATTGTCTATGCACCTCCTTATATACGATATTTTGATGATTTTAGCTACATTATTCACCCTTTATTTCAAGTTTCGATTTTGAATATGGTAATGGCTAATGACAAACAATGCCTATGTAGGTTCACGTCGTATAGACCCCAATATAACGGCAATATTCGGTGATTTTAAAATTTAACAGA
This sequence comes from Musca domestica, assembly GCF_030504385.1. NCBI lineage: Eukaryota > Metazoa > Arthropoda > Insecta > Diptera > Muscidae > Musca > Musca domestica. Next base: position 6,166,521 of record NW_026712328.1, on the reverse strand, counting down.
ATTTTTTAAGGATTTCATTTTTTTTTAATTTCCAAATTCGTTCCAAATGGTGGAGGGTATTCAAAGTTTGGCCCGGCCGAACTTACTGCTTTTAAACTTGTTTGCTTTTTTACTTGGTCCTTTTTATTTTGGAAAATAAGCAAACATTTTCAGTTTCAAATACCTTAAGATTTCTAATGCTTACATTTGACTGACGTTTATTCCACAACTTCCCTGATGACTTATTTTCTGTTTCAATTACATTTGACTGACGTTTATTCCACAACTTCCCTGATGACTTATTTTCTGTTTCATGATACAATGCTCTAGCCCAAAGAGTTTTACTTAGCTGCTTAGCATGCAGTTAGGTTCCCCACAACTCAAACAGTTTTTGATGTCCTATTCCATATATCTTAAATTAAACCCGATTTTTTTTTTGACAAATTCTTTTCTGTTATCACTTCTACACTTTTTTATAGCAGTTTCCTGATTTTAGATGATTATATGTATGTGGATGATTATATGTATGTGGATGATTATATGTATAGGTAAAAAGGATCTTCATCTTTTCAGAAAGAGGTTCACCCAAATTGTTAAGACGTCCAACAATCTCTTCAATTTTCGCAAAATACGGTTCAATGTTGAACTCTGAACTCTTCTGAATCTTATATTATTTTCTGTTGTAATGTACTTCTGACTGATTTTCGTGAATTGCCGTTATCTTTTCCAATATATTCTTTGATTCCTTACATCACGTCGCTTATTATACCCTCCACCATACTATGGAGGGTATATTAATTTTGTCATTCCGTTTGTAACTCCTCGAAATACTCATGTCAGACCCAACAAACTACATATATTCTTGATCATCGTAAAATTCTAAGACGATTTAGCCATGTCCGTCTGTCTGTCTGTCTGTTGTAATCACGCTATCTTTCGAACAAATTGAGATAGAAGGCTAAAATTTTGCACACATGTATATTTTGCCAGGAGGCAGGTTAAGTTCGCAAATGGGCCATGTAGGTCCAAGTTATCATATAGCCCCCATATAACGGTACCTCCCGATATTCGGTATTTTGATGATTTTAGCGACATTATTCACCGGAATTGTTTCAAATTTGGCATTTGAAATTCGTAACGGATACTACAACGGGGGTACCGTTATATGTAGCCCCCGATACCCCCCGATTTTCGGTATTTTGATGATTTTAGCGACATTGTTGACCGAAATCGTTTCAAATTTGGTATTTGAAGTTCGTAATGGATACTACATCCTAAGTCAAAAAATGAGTCATGTAGGTCCACGTCTTCATAGAGCATTCGGTATTTTTAAGATTTTAACAGAATTTTTAACGGACTTTATTTTTTTTGGAAATTGCCAAATTTGTACCAAATGGTGGAGGGTATTAAAAGTTCGGCCCGGCCGAACTTACAGCTTTTTTACTTGTTTTATTATGGAATCATCAATTGTTGATATCATAATCGCCTCTCCTTAATATCTGTCCATTCCCAGTTCTCTTCACAGCTATTGCCACCTCCTCTTCCAGACGTAATAGACGGTTTGCTGTATGAACCATCCACAACCTTTATCGAGATAAGTTATATCATCGATAACCAAAATCACTGTTGCTACAGTATATACTGATGCTCCTATACATTTTTTTACATCTACGTAGCACTACGTGCGCCAATTTAGCATGATATCGAGTATACATCTTTTAAGTTTTTTTTTTAGCCGCTGTATACATGAGTTTAGGTGCCGTATACGTGATGTTATTTAGGTTTCTTTAATTCATTCGCTGATGCATAAAAAACATCTCGTAACTTCTTTGTCGAGCTTACTTCGGTTGGGCAGGTAAAACTTGCCCTTAGCTGCTGCTGATGACTTCCGTTGCACTTCCAAATCGTCCGTCGCTGAAACATTTTCTATCTGTTTTTAGACTCAGACCGAAGTAGCATAATCGATTTTCCATAACTTACAATTTCTCTCATACGATGACATGAATAACAATTTCTTGCATTCTATCATCTTGTGCATATTTGTTCCTTTTTCAAATTTGTTTTCTTAATTTGTCTTCAAAGATTCGTCTGCTGCTTCCAATGCCAATTATTGTTGTCCCAAAAACTGAATAACCTCAGTTCATAAAGCTTTAATCCATGTCTGTCAAATTTCTTGAAAATGACTTTTGCGAAAAATATTTCGTTGGTCATTCGGGCCAGATCAGTAGGGGTTAGTGGAGAAAAAAATCTCCGCATATATGTTGAAGGATTTGCCTTTACGTCGAGGAAATTCTGTCAGCTAGGCTAAAATTTTGGTTTTCAAGAGTGGAAAATTACTGAGCTAAAACTAAAGCTGAGATTGTTCCCATACAGAGGAAATTCATTAGTCAAATAAAATGATGGTGAGTCAGAAAGAGACTTCAGCACAGAAGACTGTTGTAGCGATGCACACCGAGGGAGCTTCATACCTGTGATCTTCAGACAGAAAGGGGGAGGCATATCCCCAGGAGGACGAAAAGGCCGTCAATGATGAAAATGAAGGAAGAGGTTGCGACTCTTATCGAAATGATGGACCCTATTAAGGAAATAATGAGTCCATTACGAAGAAAGAAGCCATAGAAGAGGTATTTGAGTTCGCAACAGAAAAACTTATGGACGAGGCAAGGGACATAATATGCGATCCAGACGTGCATAGGTGCATGCTTCTAAAGAAGTCCAATCTAGCCGCTGCGATCAGAGCAAGTCAGTCAAATGGAACAGCGGGCTGTATTTGGAAGATGTTAAGGTCATCCTTAAAGTCACACAGATTCTTAATGTGGAGACCAAAGAGAAAGTTCTTGTCTTGAAGAAACAAGTGGCCTATATAACATCCGAAATGGACAACGAGCGAAAGGAGCGCGAAGCAGAGATAACCGAAATGTGAACAAGTAAAAAAGCAGTAAGTTCGGACGGGCCGAACTTTGAATACCCTCCACCATTTGGAACGAATTAGAAAATTTTCAAAAAAATAAAATCCATTAAAAGTTCTGTTAAAATCTTTAAAATACTTTATATCGGAAGGTGCCGTTATATGGGGAGATATACGATATTGTGTACCTATATAGACAAATCTATGTGGTAAAATACTCACAGAGAACCCTTTGTGTAGAATTTCGGACAATTCCGTGGAAAAAATGTGACTGAAATCATCAAAATACCGAATATCGGGGGGTACGGTTATGTGGAGATATCCGATATCGTAGACCTATATAGAGAGTTCTCTGTCAGGGGGTAAAGTGCTCACACGGAACTCCTTGTGCGGATTTTCAGACAATACCGTTGGAAATGTGGCTAAAATCATTAAAATACCGAATATCGCGGGGTGTTGTTATAGGGGGGATATACGATATCGTGGAGTTATATAGACAATTCTCTTTCAATTCACTAACGAGGGACCCCTGGCGTAGAATTTCAGACAATTGCATTTTAAAATGTGGCTAAAATTATCAAAATACCGAATATCGGGGGATACCGTTATATGTGGGATATACGAAATCGTGGTTCTATATAGATAATTCTCTTTCAATGGATAAAGTACCCACAAGGAGCTCCTTGTGTGGATTTTCAGACAATTCCGTTGAAAAATGTGGCTAAAATCATCAAAATACCGAATATCGGGGGGTAGCGTTGTATGGGGGCTATACGATATCGTGGACCTATACAGATATTTCTCTTCCAGGCAATAAAGTGCTCACAATGATCTCCTTGCGTGGATTTTCAGACAATTCCGTTGAAAAATGTGGCTAAAATCATCAAAATACCGAATATCGCGGCGGTACGGCTATGTGGGAGATATACGATAGCGATAACCTATATAGAAAGTTCTCTGTCAGGTGGTAAAGTGCTCACAAAGAACCCCTTGTTTAGAATTTCAAACAAGGGGTAAAGTACTAACAAGGGACCCCTTGTGTGGAATTTCAGATAATTGCATTTTAAAATGTGGCTAAAATTACCAATATACTGAATATCAGGGGATACGGTAATATGTGGGATATATGATATCGTTAACCTATATAGAGAATTTTCTTCCAAGGGATATAGTACCCACACGGAACTCCTTACGTTTATTTTCAGACAATTTCATTGGAAAATGTGGCTAAAATCATCAAAATACCGAATATCGGGAGGTACCGTAATATGGACGATATACGATAATGTGGACCTATATAGAAATCAACTTAGAATTTTTCAACAAAGAATATTATACATAAACTTTTATAGTAATAAGTGACAATAAAAAATATTTCGGCATTTAAAAACAAACATGACGCAACAAGGAGCAACATCAATAGCCTCGTCCGACAGTGAAATATCGCAAGTAGCTTATCAAATTGCAAATGTTGAAAAATTTGATGGAAATCAACAATCATTATTTCCATTTATAAGCAGGTTAGATTATATTCTTGCCTTATATCCAACAAATGATTTAAGGCAACAATATATACTTTTGGGACATATTCAATGTTGCCTCAGCATTAACGTAACCGCGTCAATTGGTAGTGACCACAACATCAATACTTGGTTCAAGCTAAAGAGGTCGCTAATAATGAATTATAAGAAACAAACGCCAAGCCATCTACTTTTGGAGGAGTTTCGAAATACGCCGTACATAAGAAATGTACGTGCTTTTCTTGAGGAAGCTGAACGAAGAAGACAGATTCTAGCAAGTAAGTTAGAATTAGAAAATGATTCGCATGAGAAATTATTGTATTCAAGATTAATTAAAAGTAGCATTTAAAACCTAATTCAAAAACTGCCATTAAAGATTTACAGTAGGACTGTGAATCATGACATCTTAGATTTAAGATCTCTTATTAATATTTTACAAGAAAAAAATTTGTATTTGTACCCAAACACAAAAGACAAATCAAAATAAGAATACATTACCTGTAAAGCAATTTAATAAATTCTATAAGCCACATGTTCATTCACCTAATTACTCAAACCTAATCCTTACTACCCACCTAACTTAACAGCCTCTATAAGGAATACAACAAAACCAAATTTCCAAAGACAGCATTTATTTGACCAAAATCGTTTTAACCAAAACCCAGGTCAATAATACAATACATACTCAACTGCAACCAATCAACCAATTAAAAGACCCAGACCAACTGATAGCGGACAGAGAAAAATGAGTTTCGAGGGACTTAGAAATCAAGAAATGTCCTCTTATCAACAGTGCAATCCTTTCAATAATTATTATGAACCGGTTTATGACAATCGCGAATATCAGTTACAACAACCTGAAAATCTTTCACAGTACCACCCAGACCCACAATCAGTTAAAAAATCTATAGAAGATAACAATGACGAACACAAAGAATTAATTACTGAACAAAACGAAAAATTGTCTGCCACTGGTCTCGGAAACCAACAATTTATAGTAATTACATACAAGGGAAGTGATTTGAAATGTCTTATTGACACCGGATCCACAGTCAATATGATAACTCGTAACATATTCAATTTACCAATCCACGATAAGGAATATGTTATTCACACCAGTAACGGTCTACTTAGGGTCAATCGAAGTGTCACTCTTCAACCCAATAATTTGTTTCCAATGCAACATACATTTCTAATACACCCATTTTCAACTAATTTTCAACTAATTATGATATTTTGATAGGAAGGAAATTTTTAGATAAAGCGAAGGCTTTAATAGATTACAATAAAAAAATGGTATATCTTTATAATGAAAGATACAAGCTGACAAACCACGTATCCAAACCTGACAATTTTCAAGAAGAGACTTACACAACAGAAGACATACATCATAAATCAAATAAGGTACAAATTCCAATAACGGCTAAATAGACAGAATCATTCAGATTAGACCATCAGGAAAAAACAAAATTATGTTCATTATTACGACAGTATAAAAATATACAATATCACGATGGTAATAAACTCAATTTCACAAATAACATTAAACACTCTATAAATACAGTGCATAATTCCCGAATATATTCAAAACTATACAGCTACTCCCAAGCCTATGAACAAGAAGTTAAAACACAAATAAAAAATATGTTAGATCAAGGCATAATAAGAAACAGTAATTCGCCTTACAGTAGCCCCATTTAGACAGTTCCGAAGAAACAGGATGCCTCAGGAAAACAAAAATTTAGAATTGTTATAGGTTACAGGAAATTAAATGAGCCCCACCCCATCCCAAACATAGATGAGATCTTAGGAAAGCTAGGCAAATGTAACTTTTTTACCACAATAGACTTAGCTAAAGGCTTTCACCAGATCGAAATGGATCCAGACTCCATTTCAAAAACTGCTTTCTCTACTAAATTTGGGCACTACGAATATCTCCGCATGACCTTCGGTTTGAAAAACGCCCCGGCAACATTCCAAAGATGCATGAATAACATCCTTAGACCACTGCTTGAAAAGCATTGTCTCGTCTATTTAGATGACATTATTGTATTTTCTACTTCTCTTGAAGAACATTTAATTCACTCCGTTTAGTATTTGAAAATTTGTCTAAAGCTAACTTAAAATTTCAACTCGATAAATGTGAGTTCCTACGTTCAAAAACTTCGTTCTTAGGTCATATTGTAACCAAGTACGGCATCAAACCAAACCCAGAAAAAATAGCTGCCATAAAAAATTACCCTATACCCACGAAAACTAAAACCATTAAATCCTTCTTAGGACTAGTTGGATTCTACAGGAAATTCATCCCAAATTTTGCAGAAATTACAAAACCAATGACTAGAGTACTTAAGAAAGATTCAAAATTAAATGTTGAAGATCCAGAATACATTTTCGCTTTTGAAAAACTAAAGCAACTAATTTCAGAATACATATACAGAATAAAATTCCAGATTTAAAAAAAAAAAATTGTATTGACTACTGACGCGAGCAATGTCGCACTTGGAGCTGGGTTGTCACAGGACGGGCACCCTATCAGTTACATTAGTCGAACGTTAAACGATCACGAGACAAATTACATCGCAATTGAAAAAGAACTCCTTGCTATTGTGTGGGCAACTAAAACTTTTCGTCATTATCTATTAGGCCGACATTTTGAAATTGCAAGCGATCACCAACCATTAGTTTGATTATATCAAACGAAGGAGCCAAACTCAAAGTTGACTCGATAGAGAGTAAAACTATCAGAGTATGAATTTTCTATAAAATACATAAAAGGTAAAGAAAACTATGTAGCCGATGGATTGTCCAGGATAAAAATAGAATAGTCAAATTTTATCGAACAAACACAGCATAGCGCTGAAAATGACAATAGTGATTTAATTTATATCACGGAAAAACCAGTCAAAACATTTAAACGACAAATTATTTTTTTAAAAGGCCAACCCAAAGTAAGTCGCGAGACATATTTTAAGAAACAGATTGTTTACATACATTATGATGTAATGACCACTGAAAAAGCTGAAAACTTCCTAATTGATCACTTTTGTGGGAAAAACAGAACAGTACAATTCGCGCACAAATCAATTGTTAACACAAAACATACCAAAATTGTCCGTAGCTTTATCTTGCTTAAGAATATTGCCACTTATGCAGAATTTAAGGAATTAGTTCTAACAACTCATAAAAAACTTTAACTTTTTTTCTAGCTTAGCCTTGAAACGATGACTAGAGAGTGAAGGAGTAGAATTGCAACTTAACACTTCGAAAACAGGCGTAGCAGACATAGAAAGATTCCATAAAACTTTAAATTAAAAAATAAGAATAATAAACACATCTAACAATAACGAAGTAAAACTAAGCAAAATTGAGACAATACTTAACATTTACAACCATAAGACTAAACACGACACGACAGGACAAACACCAGCAAACATTTTTCTTTTTAATGGACATCCGACAAAAAATGTTCAAGAAGAAAAAGAAATTAAACAAAATAAATAAAGATAGACAAGACTATGAAATAGATACAAGATATAGAAAAGGCCCATTACAGAAAGGTAAACTAGAGAACCCATTTAAACCCAACAATAACGTTGAATATGTCACAACCAGATCATTACAAAATTACTAGCCGAAATATAGTCACTAATTATTATAAATCATAATTTAAAAAACGAAAGAAAATTAATTAAATTTCATATTCACAGGGCCATGGTACACAATAATGACATTACTTTCCATTGTTATAATATGTCATGCTCAACAGATCTTAATAAGTAATATTGACACCAACCACGGATATCTTATATTCTCTGATAAACTATTGGAATTACCCATTGAATTCGAGCATCATTGCTTACAAATTAACATTGCAGAAATAGAAAGAACAAACAACATATTTAACAAGCATTTATCGAACTACACCAAATCTCCCCATCTTAATTATTTGTACAATAAATTGCAACGTCAATTACATGGTTTAACATTTCATAGGGACATTAGACAAAAACGAGGACTTTTTAATATTGCAGGATCAATCTTTAAGTTTCTATTTGGAACATTGGATGAAGAAGATCGAATTAAATTTCAAGAAAAACTCGAAAACATGGCGCAAAATTCAATACAGTTACATTAAGTTAATGACGTTATAAATCAAGTTAATGACATTATCGAAAAATTAGAAATAAATCGCAAAATGTATGACGCATTCATATTTGATTTAATGCAGTTTATAGAATATGTAGAAGACATTTAAATGGGTATGCAAATGTCCAGACTAGGACTGTTTAATACCAAATGCTTAAATTACGACAAGTTGGAAAATATAAATAACAGAAATATTTTACTAATAAAAACCTCGACATGGATCAATTACCGAGAAATCATTATACTTATAATTTCACATATTCCCACTAACTTTAAAACTTTTAACACCTTAAAAATTATCCCCTATCCAGATCAGAATGGATACCAATTAGAACACACGAGCACCTCATCTTATTTTGAAATGAACAATAAAATTTATACTGATGCAAATTTAGAAATTAATAATGAATGTACTTCCAAAATTTTGTTGCATACAACACCAATTTGTAATTTTAAGCCTATTGTAACAACAGAAATTATAAAAAATGTGAAACTAACATACTTGTAACTTGGAATCTAATAATACACCTTTAAAACAAAATTGTCAATTAAATACCAAAACAAAATTATTAGAATTAAGAACTGTGAACTACAAATAAATGATATCAATCTATACCAAAATAAGTTATCACCTCAAATCGACCTAACCCAATTGTACAATCCTCTTAAAATAACAAAAGTAAAGAGTATAAAACATGAAGATATCGTTACAATTGTATCAAGCAATAATAAATTAATTTACATTATAATTGCAAGCATTATTTTTGTATTCTCTGTAATATTTTTATATTTAAAATTTGTAACCACCAATCCAATTATTATGATCTATTCAAAAATTAAGAAACAACAAAAAGCTGAATCACCAGAAATTGAATTACCTCAACAACAGCTACCCAAGCTTTACCCGTCATTAGCACCATGAAGCATGGGCTTTACTTTAAGCGGAGGGGAGTAACGTAAACGTAACCATAAGCAATAATAAATAGAGCAACATAATACACACCCCACTGTAAACAACAATAAGTAAACATTTTTTGAAATGGAGCGGAGTATCAAAATACTCGCGCTGCTAGTTCATACGTATGTATGTATACATATTATGTATAGTGAGCATATTTTGTCTAAACAAAAATTACTGTAACATTCAAATTTGAAAATAAAGAAGTAGTCTTAATAAAGAACTCTACAAAATAACATCATTTTGTATTACTTTATGGGGGCTATACGATATCGTGGACCTATATAGATAATTATCTTCCAAGGAATATAGTACCCACACGGAACTCCTTGCGTTTATTTTCAGACAATTCCATTGGAAAATGCGGCTAAAATAATCAGAATCCCGTATATCGGGGGGTACCGCTATATGGGCGATATACGATATATCGACAATTCCCTTTCAGGGGATAAAGTGCTCACAAAGATTTCCTTGTATGTATTTTCAGACAATAAAAATTTTTCTAAAATCATCAAGATATCGAATATCGGGTGCTGCCGTTATATGGGGGATATTCGATAGAGTTAACCTATATAGAGAATTCTCTGTCAGGGGGTAAAGTGCGCACAAAGAACCCCTTGTGTACAATTTCAGACAATTCCGTTGAAAATGTGGCTAAAATCGTCAAAATACCAAATATCGGGGGGAACAGTTATACGGGGGCTATATAATATCGTGGACCTATATAGATAATTGTCTTTTAAGGGATAAAGTACTCATATAATTCCATTGAAAAATGTCCTAAAAATCATCGAAATCCCGGGGGTACCCTTATGTGGGGGGTATACGATATTGTGGGCCCTTTCAGGGAGTTAAGTGCTCACAAAGAACCCCTTGTGAAAAATATGGCTAACGTCATCAAAATACCGAATATCGGGGGGTAGCGTTAAATGGGGGATATGCGATATCGTGAACCATTACAGACAATTGTCTTGCCAGGGGGGTAAAGTACTCACGAGGGACGTCTTGTGTGGAATTTCAGACAATTCCATTGAAAACTCTGGCTAAAATCATCAAAATACCGAATATCGGGGGGTACTGTTATATGGGGGCAATACGATATCGTGGACAGATATAGTCCATCATAGAACTTGACCTTCCTGCAGACAAAAGGGAGATCTGTGCAAAAGTTTAGCTTCCTATCATAATTCGTTTTGACTGTAGCGTGATTACAATTGACGGATGGACGGATGGACAGACGGACGGTGTTCGTCTTAGAATTTTACGCTGATCAAGAATATATATACTTTTTTAGGTCTAAAATGATTATTTCGATGAGTTACAAACGGAATGACGAACTTAATATACACTCCATACTATGTATGGAGGTATAAAAATGTAAGATGCTTGATATCACAGAAAAATGAAAAGTAAGATGCCTTCAACCTTATCATGGATTTGAAAGGGAAAGTCAAGACTACTCCCTGCGTAGCCGAGAAATCTAAGGATAAAATACGAGCGGCTGATAAGGAAGCAGATCGCAAGGCAAAGGCGTTGAAGGCGGTAATAATACAACTGAGTGATGATTTGTCTTGTTCAAAGAGAGCACGACTCGAAGGTGAAACCGAACTAGACAGGTTAGCTGCAAAGCTGGAAGCTGGAAGCTGGAGAAGAAATAAGTAAAAAGCTGTAATTCCGGCGAGGCCGAACTTTGAATACCCCCCACCATTTGGAACGAATGAGAAAATTTCAAAAAAAAAAAAATTAAAATAAAATCCATTAAAAATTCTGTTAAAATCTTTTAGATACCTAACGTCGAAAGGTGCCGATATATAGGGAGATATACGATATTGTGTACCTATATAGACCAATCTATGTCTGGGGGTGAAGTACTCACAAAGAACTCTTTGTGTAGAATTTCAGAAAATTCCGTTGAAAAATGTGGCTGAAATTATCAAAATACCGAATATCGGGGGTAATGATATATGGGGGATATACGATATCGCAGACAGATAACTCTCTTCCAGGGAATAAAGTGCTCACAAGCAACTGCTTGTGTGAATTTTCAAACAGTACCATTGGAAAATGTGGCTAACATCATCAAAATACCGAATATCGGGGGTAGCGTTATATGGGGGCTATACGATATCGTGGACCAATATAGCTAATTCTCCTTCAATGGATAAAGTACTCAGAAGGAACTCCTTGTGTGGATTTTATATGGGGGCTATATGATATCGTGGACCTACATAGATAATTGTCTTTTAAGGGATAAAGTACTCACAAGGAGCTCCTTGTGTGGATTTTCAGACAATTCCATTAAAAATGGTGGCTAAAATCATCAAAATCCCGAATATCGGGCGTACCGTTATGTGGGGGATATACAATATTGTGGTCCTATATAGACAATTCCCTTTCAGACAATTCCGATATCGTGGACCTATATAGATAATTCTCTTTAAGGAGATAAAGTGCTCAATACCAATCGATTAACCATGTTTTTATACCCTACAACACTATGTGTTGGGGGTATTATAAGTTTGATTGGGCCAGAATTTATGTAACACCTCGAAATATTGATTTCCCATATAGGAAAGTATATATGGATCTTCCTAGCTCGCCGAGCTGAGTCGATCTAGCTATGTATGTCCGTCCGTCCGTCTGTCCGTCTGTCCGTCTGTCCATGTTAATTTGTAATCACTCTACAGGTCGCAATTATGGTCCGATCTTCACGAAATTTAGAATGTAGGTGGGGCTTGGAGCAGAATAGAACCCTATTGCTTTTGGAGATGATCGCCAAATGTTTAGGGGTTGAAATGGACCAAATACTGAAAAAATGTCGGATTTTGCAGAAGCTATACAGGTCGCAATTATAGACCAATCGACGCGGAATTTCGCATGTAGCTGGAGTTTAGGGAGGGAAAGAAGTCTACCAATTTGGGTGGTCATCGGATAATATTTAGCGGGTAAAATAGACCATATCTTTTGGTTTGAAAAAATTCAAAATTTTTCATCAAACCGCGAATATTTTAAATCCCGGCGAAATCATAAAGCCATGACAAGGTTACTTCTGATCTTTACATTGATGTTAACATCCAACAAATCGGATATATAGCAAAATATGTGCGATATATATGTCTATCAAAGAAGATATGCTTGAAAGATCTCTTATATGTCGAGAACGGCTGAACTGATTTCGACAGTTCTCATTAATTCAGAATGGCCTCTTGGCAGGAAAGAAACAACGTCTAAAAAAATCGCATAAAAATATCTCTCTAATGATGAAAATACTGATTTTGTAAAATTTTCTCATATTTTTTCAATTTTGTCATATTTTTGGCATATTTTCATTTTGAATTAAACATTTGGTAATATTTCTATAGCTAACAAAACTAAGTAGTTAGGATATCATATACAGATCGCATTTATGGCCCGATCCTAACGAAATTTTGCATGGGGATAAGATGAGGGTCAGAATAGATGCCTACTCTTTTTGGAGATGATCGCCATATATTTAGGGGTTGAAATGGACCAAAAAAACTGCAAAATTGTCAGCAGGTCGTAATTATCGCCCGATCCTCAGGCACATTTGAATGGGGGTTACCGGACATTGCAAAAGCCAAGCAGTTTTGGGTGGCCATCCAAAAATATTCAATGTGTGAAATAGTTTGCCAACTTTTGTAGACAAAATACGAAAATGTCCATTCCAGTGACTTTTGGAGAATTTAAAAATACAGGAAAGACGCACTTCTGACTATTTCGTTAACGCTGATTTCGTTGAAGAATATAGTCAAATGTCTGTATCTCATATAGATGCGTTTCAGTCAAAAACCAATAATAAATGTTAATATTTTGCCACTTCTGAGAGATTATAGGTCTTTGGGAAATATTGGTTCCAGAATAAATTGGAAATGAGCAAATTAGTTTAAGTTGCTATTATTCGAAAATTAGAGAACGAAACCTGATGGTTTTCTTTTATTATTTGTCACAATATCTTGTGCAGTTCTTTCGAGTATCTCGCCTATATAAACTGTATCGTTTATTATAGTGTTGTAGGGTATTCAACGGTCGGCCCCGCTCGACTGTAGCCTTTGCTTACTTGTTTGACACTAATTTTCACATAACATATGACCAAATCTTTGATTTACATCCCTATCAATAGCAACAATCAAAGACTGAACTTCATTTTCCATTCTAACTTTTGCAATAAACATCTCATCTAGCAATTCAGCCATCAAAATATTACTGCTCCATTATCGTTAAATATCACGGAATGCCCGGTTTGATTATCTTTGAGATTGATAAGAAAATTGAATGAAGTTGTGGTACATACCATACGTTTCGCAATATCAGAGTTGTAGTATAAGTCTGCAATTTAATATCACCGATTCCTTCAGCAAAAATACTTTCCTCAGATGCCAATATATATTCTGTCAATGATTGAAAAAATAGTTTGTTTCTGCACATATGTGATGTCGCCCCACTATCTAGAATCCATGATGTTGCAATTTTCGGTCTATTATCATATAAGGAACACGCAAAATCTCTTCTTCTCTTCTCACTATCACCATTTTTACATTGAGATCGGATGCATTCTATCTTACCACAACGAAAACACTTCAGTTTTGATATAGGCGATTTCTTATCTTTGAAATTGGGTTTTGCTTGTTGCGAATGTATTCCACTTTGCGGATTATGACTATAATTTGGATCTTTATAATGACTTTTGTTACCGCTCTTGGAGTTTGCGGCAAACGCAGTCTCGCCATTATCCACAGTCTTGTCGCCTTGTCGAGTTTCTTCCTCCAAAATCTTGGAAATTAAATTATCATATGTGGGTAGTTTGTCTCTGCTCTCAATAGCTATTACAAAACCTTCCATTTCATCGGGAAGACTACAGAGCTATAAAATGGTCAATAAATGAACATTCAAACTTATTCCAATTTCCTTTAATTCATCAAACCTGGAACAATATTCATTTATTTGCACTGAAAATTTCTCAGCATGTGTGAACTTGAACCTAACCAACTTCTTGAATAACTTCACCTTTCTGGATGCGGTGTCAGCCTTGTATAATGAATTAAGTACATCCCATGTTTCCTTAGCTGTCGCACAATTATTGATGTGTATTAATTCGCTCGCTTTCACAGAGAGGGTTATCGTTGCTAAAGATTTTCTATCATTATTCATCCAAATTGCTTTTTCAGCAGCACCAACAACTCAATAGTATTCCATAGATCTAACGTTATTAGCAAGCTCTTTACCTGGATACAAAACGTTCCATAATTTTCGCCGTTTAGTTTCTCTATGGTAGCCACAGAATTAGCCATTTTACTCCCTTTATTCCCAGATGTCCAATTTGCAAAATTAAATTTAAGATGTTCGGAAATCTGCGCCCATAACCTTTGTTAGATAATCTCCTTATTTCTGTGTAATTATCTCACTCAGTAAGAACCTACCGTGAGTCCACAAGCTCTTAAATTAAAAATCCGTAATATACAAGATTTCTATAAAAAGGTTTATTAAAAAATTCAACAATGTTAAAATAAACTTCAAAACCGAATGACAGGAAAAGCACACAAAACATTTTAACAAGGTACAAACAAGCAACAAACAGACAGACATCGCTAAATCGATTTAGAATTTTACGCTGATCTTGAATATATATGCCTTGTTGGGTCTAACATCTTTGGTATAACACCGGCTTGCGGAACTCTGCAAAGAAGCAACCACATACCAACGTTTGACGATATACAAATACTAACAAGTTAAAAAGCTGTAAGTTCGGCCAGGCCGAACTTTTAATACCCTCCACCATTTGGTACAAATTTGGCAATTTCCAAAAAAAAAAAAAATAAATAAATAAATAAAATCCGTTAAAAATTCTGTTAAAATCTTAAAAATACCGAATGCTTATACGACGACGTGGGCCTGCATAGGCAACTTTTGTCATAAGTTATTACAATATTTAAATGCGAAACTTGAAGAAAAATCTGTTTATAATGTAGCTAAAATCATCAAAATACTGAATATGGGGGTACCGTTATATTTGGGCTATAGGAAGACGTGAACCTGCACAGACAATTTTCTGGCATGGGCTGAAGTATCCATTATGACCTTCACATGCGAAATTTGAAACAATCCCGGTAAATAATGTCGCTAAAATCATCAAAATACCGAATATCGCGGGGTAACGTCATATGGGGGCTATACGATAGCATCGACCTATATAGATAATTATATTTCAATGGATAAAGTACCCGCAAGGAACTTTTTGTGTGTATTTTCAGACAATTCCGTTGAAAAATGTGGCTAAAATCATCAAAATCCGGAATATCGGGGGTACCGTTGTATGGGGGCTATACTATTCTCTTGTGGACCTATATAGATAATTCTTTTCCAAGGGACATAGTACCCACACGGAACTCCTTGTGTGGATTTTTAGGCAATTCCGATGAAAAATATGGGTAAAATTATTAAAATACCGTCAACGATATCGTATATCCCCATATAAGGGTACCCCCAATATTCGGAATTTTAATCATTTTACCCACATTTCTCAACGGAATTGCCTAAAAGTCCACACAAGGAGTTCCGTGTGAGTACTATATCCCTTGGAAAAGAATTATCTATATATGTCCACGATATCGTATAGCCCCCATATAACGGTACCCCCCGATATTCGGTATTTTTTTGATTTTAGCCCCATTTTCCAAGAATGGTCTGAAAGTCCACACAATAAAGTTCTTGTGAGTACTTTATCCCTAGGAAGAGAATTGTCTATATCTGTAGATTTGCAGACAATACCATTGGTAAATGTGGCTGGAATCATGAAAAAAACCGAATATGGGGGGTACCGTTTTATGGGGATTTACCCCTCGAAGAGAATTATGTATATAGGCCCACGATATCGTTTGGTTGACAATATCATTGGAAAATGTGGCTAAAATCATCAAAATACCGAGTAACGGGGGTACCGTTTTATGGGGGATATACGATATAGTTAACCTATATAGAGAAAAAAAAAACGCTGTGGCTAAAATCATCAAAAAACCGAATTTCGAATATATATATATATATATATATATATATATATATATATATATATATATATATATCTGCATAAGGAACTCCTTGTGTGGATTTTCAGACCTTTGCATAAGAAAATGTTGCTAAAATCATGAAAATACCGAATACCGGCGGTACCGTCGGCTATATGAAAATGTGGACCTACTACAGTCTACGACAGAAAATTGTCTGTGCAGGTCCGCGTCTTCGTTTTATCGAAATTGTTTCAATTTTGGTATTTGAAGTTCATAATGAATACTACAGTCTTCATATAGCCCCCATATTACGGTACCTCTCAATATTCGGTATTTTGATGATTTTATCGACATTAGTCATCGGAATTGTTTCAAATATGGAATTTGAATTTCGTAATGGATATTGCAGCCCAAGGAAGAAAATTGTCTGTGCAGGTCCAGATTTTGGTATAGCCCCCATGTAATAGTACCTCCGTATATTGATGATTTCAGCTACATTATTCACAGATTTTTTTCAAATTTTGCATGGTGGAGGGAATTCAAAGTTCGGCCCGGCCGAACTAACAGCTTTTTTACTTGTTATATTTTATATGTTTTTTCACCCCTACCAAGAATTTTCACGGATAAGTGAACATATTTTAATGTTTTACACTTAATCCCAGCGGTTTTTTTTTGCACATACATCTTCCAACTGAGACCACTGACTCATCCAAACCCTGTATACAATTTCTACTTACATTAACACAGCGATGGCCTAGGCCGTCAGACAATGGGCTCGAAATCTACCGACATTGTAAGCGAAGGTTGGATTGGTTCGAAATCTATCCACTTTGCAATTATTCTTATTATACCCTCCACCACTCTATGGAGGGTATATTAACTTTGTCATTCCGATTGTAAATCCTCGAAATATTCATAATAGGCCCTACAAAATATATATATTCTGAGATAGAAAGCTAAAATGTTGCATACATGTATAGTTTACCAGTAGACAGGTTAAGTTCGTAAATGGGCCATGTCGGTTCACATTTTCGTATAGTCCCCACATGTACCGTTATGTGGGGACTATAAGAAAACGTGAACCGACATGGCCCATCAAAATGCCGAATATCGGGGGGCGGGGGGTTCCGTTATATGGGGGCTATACGAAGACGTGAACCTGCACAGACAATTTTCTGGCATGGGCTGAAGTATCAATTATGAACTTCACATGCGAAATTTGAAACAATCCCGGTAAATAATGTCGCTAAAATCATCAAAATACCGAATATCGGGGGGTACGGTATATGGGGGCTATATGAAGACGTAAACCTATATGGCCCATTTTCTGTTTTATGCTGCAGTGTCTATTACGAACTTCAAATGCCAAATTTGAAACAATTCCGGTGAATAATGTCGCTAAAATCATCAAAATACCGAATATCGGGAGGTAGCGTTAAATGGGGGCTATATGATAAATTGGACCTACATGGCCCATTTACGAACTTAACCTGCCTATTGGCAAAATATACATGTGTGCAAAATTTTAGCCTTCTATCTCAATTTGTCCGAAAGATAGCGTGATTACAACAGACAGACAGATGGACATGGCTAAATTGTCTTAGAATTTTACGCTGATCAAGAATATATATAATTTGTTGGGTCTGACATGAGTATTTCGAGGAGTTTCAAACGGAATGACAAAATTAATATACCCTCCATAGTATGGTGGAGGGTATAAAAAGACTAGTCTGAATGGGATATTTGTATACTGTCAAACAATATGAAGGCCTTAAAAACATTTGTCCTAAGGACCGGAAACTCCTGTGGAGTTTCGATCTACAAACGATTACTCTTACTGGCGAGAAATTATGAGAATATTAAAAAAAGTGCTTATTGGTTCAGAAATATACAAGTTCTATTATTTACAAAAATTGATAATTTTTTTCATGCTACATATTGAGTACACAAATTTTTATTTGTACGGACTATCACAAAGACATTTGATATAAAATAATTTATCTCTTGGCATTTTCCATAGAAATTAAGTGTAAAGGAAGACTTTCGTCTTTATTGGGAGCGTGTTAAATTAAAAGCAAAAAAACAAACACATAATTTTTAAAGCTCTTATGTTTTAAATATGGGTTCTCTTTGATAAAACGTTGAGAGTTCATGCTTTCAAGTAGAATATATACCTAATGTGTACTGTTGTCTGCTCAAAAACAATTAATTATTCTTTTTTTTTTATTTCAGTCGTTGGAAAGCACCCGCCGTATGATAGCTCTATGTGAAGAGGTAAGTTAAACTATTTTAATCTAAATCTATCTATTTATGCCCAAGTCTAATTTACACAAATATATTTTGTTGTTATAATTTCTCACATCAACCATAATTTAATACAGGTTAACTTTTGTCAAATTGAACCGAAATATACCGAATCTTTAAGTTGTAATTAAGATAATTTTCATTAAAGTTAAAACATCTATTTTAATTTATAGTAAAACAACATTTGCAGCATAGTATCCTTTTATTATTCATCGATGTAATCATGTTAGACCCTAAAAAGTATATATCGTTTGTCTTGAAATATCTAGAGATGTTAAAACAATGTTACTTAAATCTAAAGATTTAAAGTACAAATAAATGACAGGTGTCAATTTTGTTGAGCATTCTTTATTCAGGCTATTTTAATTTTTTAAGAAACATGTTATGGTCGATGAACCATAAAGGCAATAGATTGCCTTCCACAAGTTATAGACCATGGGTCCCGATTTAGGCCGATCATCTGGGGCAACTTCACAGTGAGCAAGGACCGCATACCACCCAACCAAAGATAGTAAGTTGAGCCAAGGGGAACCCTGGACTCGAATGTGTTTGAGATTTAATAACCTTCGAGTGAGCGGACTTGAAGGCAGAATTTTTGAGAGAGCGCTTTTAATTTTCGATACCAGTTCACGCTATCCAAGGGAGATTTATTTATAATGGGCTCTGGGGGAGCAAGGATTGGAGACCCGAAAAGAAAATTTCCAGGCATAAGGGCCGCCGTATCATCAAGATTACTAATCATTGGGCTAGAATTTAAACAAGCTTAAATTCTTGTTAATATTGTTGCAAACTCTTCAAATGTAAGTTTAAATTTTTTGACAGCAGCTTCGAATTCGAGTGGCTTTTTACGTAGTGAACGGAACTCCATATGTATGGAAGAAAATCGATTTAAGATATCTTCATAGTTTTGAATGAAAGTTGCATGACTTTGAACTGGGCGAAGTTCGATATCAATGTTAAGGGAGACGTTTTGAATATTCCAATTTGAACTATCAAGACTTAACCATTGTGGTCCATGCCACCAAATTTGAGATGAGGCCAACTCCGAAGGACAAAGACCCCGACTACCTAAGTCTGCAGGATTGTCTTCAGACCGAATGTGGAACCACTTATTTTACCCAACATTCTCCTGAATACGACACACTCTATTCGCTACGAAAGTAAACCATGTTGATGGCGTTTTTTGAAGCCAAGAAAGAACAATTGTAGAATCGGTTGTTAAAAGAAATGTCAATGTCATTTAGAATGCTTTTTAGAAGTTCGGATGCGAATTCTAATCGAGGTAATAGTTCTAATCGAGGTAAAGAAATATATTTGAGAGGAGCTACTTTTGTTTTGCATGAGAGCAGATTTGTGAAGACGTTGCCATTTGAATTTATAAAAAGAATGTAGGCTATCCCCGCGTATCCCTTTTCTGAGGTATCGGAAAAGACATGAAGTTCGACTTGGGAGTTCGGAGAATATTGGACCCAACGAGGAATAGAAAATGAATTTACGTCAATATAGGATTGAACGAATTTTTGCCATTCGCGTTCTGTCGAAGACGGAAGATAATCATCCCAACCAATGTTGTTCTAGCCATCCAACTGGATCAACTAATTCTGCGATGGTTGACAAAACTTCCCTTTAGTATATTTGGACCGATGTTTCAGCTCGTCTACACTAAAATGAAAATCGTCCAGCTGGTCATCCAAACGAATACTCAGCGGCTTTGAACTGCTAGCTTCCATGAAAGTTAGAAGTTTTGCGTCGTAAAGATGGTCTGACGGAAAATATTCTAAAATACTGCATTCATTGGCTGTTATTTACGTAATTAAAATTTTGAACACCAATTTGTTGGTCTCTAGATTTATGCGATGCGTCATCGGCCAATTGTAGTGAGGTCCGAATGGCAAGATATGGAGCACAATTTACTCCGAATGTTACAGTTTGAAGTTTAAAGTCTTGAACCGGCTTGTCGGGAGAATCCCGAAAAACAATTCTTTGGAGGGAAGTGTGAGCAGCGTCTACTCTAATTTGTACATTTACAAACGTACATTTGTGCAACGTCCATCTTACAATAAGGAGGACTAAATCTAACTGAAGAGTTGGGCCGACATAAAGAATATCATTGATCATTTTGTTGTTTGTTTATCCGCATTAATAACCGGATGATAGCGTAGAGCTTGCTGAGAAAGTCGAAACAAGTCTCATGTGGTCTAATTCTACGTATTCCCGGACAACCCCATCATAAATGTCTTTAATTTGTGGTTTTCTAATGAGGGAAGCCTCGTTACAGAAAAATTGACTTAAACAGTTGTTCCTGGAATGACTTAGGTGACCTGAGAATTCTGATGTCTAAGTCCCGACACGATGTACTTTTAAATTTTTCTCACAAAACTTTCCGAAGGAGACAGAATTGTGCTCTTTAAAGGTTCTTCCAATTCCCAGAATCGAAAAAGTGTCTTTTTATAATTATCTTCGGAATAATTTATTGTGGTAGTTAATACCGTTATGTTGGAAGAGGGAATTGTACCAATAATGTATTTTGAGCCATTAATCACCATTAAAAGTTGGATTGGATTCGGAGAATTCTAGGATCAGCGCCTGGGAGTAGATCAACTAATCTATATTCGATAGAGTTTCTATCTACCAAAGTTATATTTGGAAATTGAGTGACTATCAAGTAAAAAATGGTGACAATTCCATGAATATGGATGTATCGATGGGAAAACCTATGCATAACTAAGACAATTTTCTTGATGTTGTGGGTAATGTTTGGTTAATGTCAGAAATAGTAGCTTTTGTCGACGTAATAGAAATACCAAGACGACTTTGCAAGTTTTCAGTAATGAAGGAAGTTTCAGAAGCTGGGTCAATTAACGTACCTTAATGAATTAAAAGGACCATTGCTGTACCTAAGATAACATTTTTGTTGTGCGAAATATGATACACTTGCCCATTGGCAGAGTGCGGTACACCTGACGAAGTCGAGGGAAGATTTGAATTCGCATTGCTAGATTGGGGAGAAGGTTGGTTTGAAATCGACCTCGAAGAAGCCGTTGATGGAACTGGAATTGCTGAATTGGACATTGCGCGATGTAAAAGGGTGTGATGCCGCTTGTTGCATTTACCGCTGTTATGTTTACATACACATTTTTCGACCTCATGAGCAATGGTAAGACACTTAATACAACCATTGAACTTTTTTGAATTCTTGACACAAACTCGAAGAATGAATCCGTTCCGTAAGGAAATTATCCAAATCCTTCCAAGATGACAATGCGGATTTGTTTTTGACGTCTGTTCCCACAACGAGACGATGTTTTTAGATAATGTTTGTATGCATAAGAAGACTAAAATGGGATCCCAATCGTCGTAGATCGCCATAGCCGATATGCATCCATTGATTGCTCGCTGAAAATATTTTCAACCAGAACTAGACTCATTGTCAAGAACCGGAAGATCAAAAAGTAATTTTTGTTGATTATTGACTAATATGCCATATACCTCCTTCAATGCTTGCCACGCTAAATCACAACTTCTGTGATATTACCTCTAGTTTTTTTCCACCAAATAACATAGTTTTTCAATGTTACTAAGGTAGCTGTTGTTAATTTACATCGCCGAAAAATGTGGGCCAAGATCCCTGAATGTAG
Organism: Musca domestica; assembly: GCF_030504385.1. NCBI lineage: Eukaryota > Metazoa > Arthropoda > Insecta > Diptera > Muscidae > Musca > Musca domestica. The sequence continues at coordinate 6,144,043 of NW_026712328.1, read as the reverse complement.
GCCAAGAAAGAAAATAACCACTGAAAACATTAACATCGCAAGCTGGAAGATTCATACTATGCATAACATTGTCATTTTAAGCGAAAGCTTCAACTGATCTTCCCGTTTGGTGTGAAACACCAGGTAACGAGTGAATATCAACAGGATTCAAGCCATATCTTCGAGGAGTACTAGAATTCATATTCGATGGAGGATTTGTTTGGGATAAATGATCAGAGTTTGAACGAAGGGATTGGATTGGAGAAGAATTGGAGGGATTTTGCGAAGCACGAAACTGGTTCAATTTTCTAATGGTTGATGCAATGATTTAGACATATGCCTTAAATGCAGCATTATATTTACTACTTCGAGGTCTGTTTCTTGGGATTCGCTATCAATTTTAATAGAAGCAAGCCTTTTTTCATACGTATATTACACTTTATTCCCAAGCGACATAGCTTCAGAAGATTGAACCAAATCTTTATCTTGAAGATTATTGAAGTCGATTTTGAACTGAATGATAGCATCAGTTGATCTGATAAAATAATCCAGTGTAGACATCTTGAATAATAACAAGTAAAAAAGCAGTAAGTTCGGCCGGGCCGAGCTTTGAATACCCTCCACCATTTGGAACGAATTAGAAAATTTTCAAAAAATAAAATCCATTAAAAATTCTTTTAAAATCTTTAAAATATCTAATATAGGTAGGTGCCGATATATGGGGGATATACGATATTGTGGACCTATAAAGACAAATCTATGTCTGCGTGTAAAGTACTCACAAGGAACTCCTTGTGTGGATTTTCAGATAATTTCATTGGAAAAAGTGGCTAAAATCATCAAAATACCGAATATAGGGGGTACCGTTATAAGCCCTCATATAACGGTACCCCCTATATACGATATTGTGGACCTATATAGATAATTCTCTGCCAAGGTATAAAGAACCCACAAGAAACTCTTTGTATGGATTTTCAGACAATTCCGTTGAAAAATGTGGGTAAAATCATCAAAATACCGAATATAGGGGGGCACCGTTATATGGGGGATATACGATATCGTGGACCTGTATAGACAATTCTCTCTCAGGTGGTAAAGTACTCAAAAGGAAGGAACTATTTGTGTGGATTTTAAGACAATTCCATTGAAAAATGTAGCTAACATCATGAAAATACCGAATATCGAGGGGTACAGTTATATGGGGGATATACGATATCGTGGACCTGTATTGAGGGGGTAAAATGCCCACAAGGGACTCGCTTTGTGGAATTTCAGACAATTCCATTGAAAAATGTGGCTAAGATCATCAAAATTACGAATACAGTGGGGGTACCCATATATGGGGGCTATACGATATTGTGGACCTTTATAGATAATTCTCTGCCGAGGTATAAAGTACCCACAAGGAACTACTTGTGTGGATTTTCAGACAATTCCATTGAAAAATGTGGCTAACATCATCAAAATACCGAATATCGGGGGTACCGTTATATGGGGGCTATACGATATCGAGGACCGATATAGCCCATCTTCGAACTTGACCTGCTTGCAAACAAAAGAGAGATCTGTGCAAAATTTTAGCTTCCTATCTTAATTCGTTTAGACTGTAGCGTGATTACAACAGACGGACAGCCGGACGGACAGGGCTAAATCGTCTTAGAATTTTACGCTGATCAAGAATATATATACTTTGTTGTATCTAAAATGATTATTTCGATGAGTTACAAACGGAATGATGAACTTAATATACCCTCCATACTTTTTTTGGTGGAGGGTATAAAAAAAGGTTTACTGAACGTAAACGAAGTAAAGCAAAAACAAAACGTTGGAATTTTTGTAAAAAACATAAAAATTTCGGACAAATTATTTCTTTGTTAACGAATACTAACAATTGCATCACCAAACCAGGGGATTTTATCTTTTAAGCGAAGCTCTAAAAAAAACTTAAACGTTATATGGGGGCTATATGAAAACGTGAACTTACATGGGCCATTCACGAACTTAACCTTCCTACTGGCAAAATAAACATGTGTGGAAAATTTTACCCTTCTATCTCAATTCTTTCGATAACAAAAGACAGACAGACACACAGACAGAGAGACGGACATGGCTAAATCGTCTTAGAATTTTACGCTGATCAAGAATATACATATTTTGTTGGGTCTGACATGAGTATTTCAAACGGAATGACAAAGTAAATATACCCTCCATAGTATGGTGGAGGGTATAATAAAAAGAGGAAAAAAATAAAACAATAGGAATTAATATTTTTGAAGTAAAACAAGTAAAAAAACATTAAGTTTGGCCGGTCCAAACTATTAAAACCCTCCACCTTAGGGTAAAGAAAACATTAGAAGAAATGTGGCAAAAACCATTAAAATGCCGAATACCAAAAATGGCTATATCAAAACATGGACCTACACATGCAATGTTTCACCAAAGGAAGAACCCATTATGACCAACAAATACCAATTTTTAGACAAATCCGTGAAAATGTGGCAAAAATCATCAAATTACCGAACATCGGGAGGTACCGTTATATGGGGCCTATACCAAAACGTGGACCTATAATTACTATGACTCGCCAAACGAATTGGGACCCATTACGATCTACAACTACTAATTTTCAGAGAAATTCTTGAAAAAATGTGTCAAAAATCAACAAAATACCGAATATTGGGAGTTACCGTTATATGGGGACTATATCAAAACGTGGACCTATACATACAATGTTTCGCCACACGAACTAGGACCCATTATGACCCACAAATACCAATTTTTAGGCAAATCAGTGAAAAATGTGACAAAAACCATCAAAATACCGAATACCGGGAGGTACCGTTATATGGGGGCTATACCAAACATGCAATGTTTCGCCAGCGGAGCTGGAACTATTATGACCAACAATTACCAATTTTTAGACAAATCCGTGAAAAAATGTGGCAAAAAAAAATAAAATACCAAATTTTGGGAGGTACCTTTATATGGGGGCTATACCAAAACGTGGACCTATACATTCAATGTTTTGCAACACGCACAAGGACCAGTTATGACCTACAAATACCAATTTTCAGACAAATCAGTGGAAAAATGTGGCATAAATCATCAAAATACTGAATATCGGGAGGTACCGTTATATGGTGACTATACCAGAACGTTGACCGATATATCTCATTTTCAATACCAACCATCCTAGATACAATACCAATTGCTCTGCTAAATTTTGGCGCTCTACGTCAGATAATGTGGGCTGTATCGTGATTTCAACAGAGAGACAGACAGACGTACATCGTTAAATCGACTTAGAATTTTATGCTGATTATGAATATATATACTTTATGGGGTCTACGACGAATATTTAAGGATGTTACAAACGGAATGACAAAGTTAAAATACCCTCCTTTCCAAGGTGGAGGGTATAAAAAAATGGCTAAAATATAAAACAAGTAAAAAAAAACATTAAGTTCGTGCCGGGCCAAACTTTTAATACCCTCTTCCTTAGGGTAAAGGAAACATTAGAAGAATTGTGGCAAAAACCATTAAAATGCCGAATATCGGGAGCTACCGTTATATGGGGGCTATACCAAAACGTGGACCTATAATTACAATTTTCAGAAAAATTCGTGAAAAAATGTGTCCACAATCATCAAAATACTGAATATTTGGAGGTACCGTTATATGGGGACTATACCAAAACGTTTACCTATACATACAATGTTTCGCCACACGAACTAGGACCTATTATGACCCACAAATACCAATTTTTAGACAAATCAGTGATAAAATGTGGCAAAACCCATCAAAATACCGAATATCGGGAGGTACAGTTATAAGGGGGCTATACCAAATCATAAACCCATACATTCAATGTTTCGCCACAGGAGCTGGAATCCATTATGACCAACAAATACCAATTTTTAGACAAATCCGTGAAAAAATGTGGCAAAAATAATCAAAATACCGAATATCAGGAGGTACCGTTATATGGGGCTATACCAAAACGTGCACACGTAAAAAATTTTCGAAAAAGATAACATTCGCTAAGAATTCTGTTGACATTTTAAAAATACCGAATATAGCCTATATATGGGCCTGTGCGACGTGCACCTACATAGGCATAGTTTGTCACAAGTCATTACCATATTCAAATGCGAAACTTGAAATAAACGGTGAACAATGTAGCCAAAATCATCAAAATACCGTACATAGGGAGGTACCGTTATATAGGAGCTATACGAAGACCTGGACCTGCATATATAATTTTCTGTCACAGGCTGTAGCTTCCATTACGAACTTCAAGTACAACATCTCAAACAATTTCGGTGAGTATTGTACCTACTGATATATGGGCCTATACGAAGACCTTAACCTGCATAGGCAATTTTCTGTCTCAGGCTGTAGTATTCATTTCGAACTTCAAATGCCAAATTTGAAACAATTCCGGTGATTAATGTCGCTAAAATCATCAAAGTACCGAATATGGTGAGGTTCCGTTATATGGGGGCTATATGAAAACATGGACCTACATGGCCCATTTACGAACTTAACCTACTGGAAAAATAAACTCGTGTGCAAAATTTTAGCCTTCTATCTCAATTCGTTCGAAAGATAGCGTGATTAAAACGGACAGACGGACAGACAGACGGACATGGCTTAGATCAAGAATATATATACTTTGTTGGGTCTTACATGAGTATTTCGAGGAGTTACAAACGGAATGACAATGTTAATATAACCTCCATAGTATGGTGGAGGGAATAATACAAAGAGGAAAGAAATAAAACAAAAGAAATTAATATTTTGAAGTAAAACAAGTAAAAAAGCAGTTAGTTCGGCAGGGCCGAACTTTGAATACCCTCCACCATTTGGAACGAATTAGGACCTTTTCAAAAAATAAAAATAAAATCCATTAAAAATTCTGTTAAAATCCCGGAAGGTGCCGATATATGGGGGGATAAACGATATTGTGGACCAATATAGACAAATCTATGTCTAGAGATAAAGTACTCACAAATTAATCCCTGTATAGAATTTAAGGGAATACCGTTTAAAAATGTGGTTAAAATCATCAAAATACCGAATATCGGAAGTACCGTATTATGGGGGATATTCGATATCATGGACCTATATAGAGAAATCCCTGTCAGGGGGTAAAGTGTTCACAAAGAACCCTTGTGTAGAATTTCAGACAATTCCGTTGAAAAATGTGGGTATGCCAAAACGTGGACCTACACATACAATGTTTCACCAAAGGAGCTAGAACCCATTATGACCAACAAATACCAATTTTTAGACAAATCCGTGAAAATGTGGCAAAAATCGTCAAATTACCGAACATCGGGAGTTACCGTTATATGGGGCCTATACCAAAACGTGGACCTATAATTACTATGACTCGCCACACGAACTAGGACCCATTATGACCCACAAATACCAATTTTTAGGCAAATCAGTGAAAAAATGTGGCAAAAACCATCAAAATACCGAATACCGGGAGGTACCGTTATATGGGGGCTATACCAAACATGCAATGTTTCGCCAGCGGAGCTGGAACTATTATGACCAACAATTACTAATTTTTAGACAAATCCGTGAAAAAATGTGGCAAAAAAAATAAAATACCAAATTTTGGGAGGTACCTTTATATGGGGGCTATACCAAAACGTGGACCTATACATTCAATGTTTTGCCACACGCACAAGGACCCGTTATGACCTACAAATACCAATTTTCAGACAAGTGGAAAAATGTGGCATAAATCATCAAAATACTGAATATCGGGAGGTACCGTTATATGGGGACTATACCAGAACGTTGACCGATATATCTCATTTTCAATACCAACCATCCTAGACACAATACAAATTGCTCTGCTAAATTTTGGCGCTCTACGTCAGATAATGTGGGCTGTATCGTGATTTCAACAGAGAGACAGACAGACGTACATCGTTAAATCGACTTAGAATTTTATGCTGATTATGAATATATATACTTTATGGGGTCTACGACGAATATTTAAGGATGTTACAAACGGACCAAAATAATTAAAAATCCCCTTCTTTCCAAGGTGGAGGGTATAAAAAGGGGGTTTTATTAATGTTTTTATATTGGTTTAAAAAATAATATTTACCTTGTTTTGTTGTGATGTTGATTGGCCGAAGATCACAAAACAAGTGAAGAACAAGTAAAAAAGCAGTAATTTCGGCCGGGCCGAACTTTGACATCCACCGTTTAGAACGTATTTGCAATTTTCGAAAAAGATAACATTCGCTAAGAATTCTGTTGACATTTTAAAAATACCGAATATAGCCTATATATGGGCCTGTGCGACGTGCACCTACATAGGCATAGTTTGTCACAAGTCATTACCATATTCAAATGCGAAACTTGAAATAAACGGTGAATAATGTAGCCAAAATCATCAAAATACCGTACATAGGGAGGTACCGTTATATAGGAGCTATACGAAGACCTGGACCTGCATATATAATTTTCTGTCACAGGCTGTAGCTTCCATTACGAACTTCAAGTACAACATCTCAAACAATTTCGGTGAGTATTGTACCTACTGATATATGGGGCCTATACGAAGACCTTAACCTGCATAGGCAATTTTCTGTCTCAGGCTGTAGTATTCATTTCGAACTTCAAATGCCAAATTTGAAACAATTCCGGTGATTAATGTCGCTAAAATCATCAAAGTACCGAATATGGTGAGGTTCCGTTATATGGGGGCTATATGAAAACATGGACCTACATGGCCCATTTACGAACTTAACCTACTGGAAAAATAAACTCGTGTGCAAAATTTTAGCCTTCTATCTCAATTCGTTCGAAAGATAGCGTGATTAAAACGGACAGACGGACATGGCTTAGATCAAGAATATATATACTTTGTTGGGTCTGACATGAGTATTTCGAGGAGTTACAAACGGAATGACAATGTTAATATAACCTCCATAGTATGGTGGAGGGAATAATACAAAGAGGAAAGAAATAAAACAAAAGAAATTAATATTTTTGAAGTAAAACAAGTAAAAAAGCAGTTAGTTCGGCAGGGCCGAACTTTGAATACCCTCCACCATTTGGAACGAATTAGGACCTTTTCAAAAAATAAAAATAAAATCCATTAAAAATTCTGTTAAAATCCCGGAAGGTGCCGATATATGGGGGGATAAACGATATTGTGGACCAATATAGACAAATCTATGTCTAGAGATAAAGTACTCACAAATTAATCCCTGTATAGAATTTAAGGGAATACCGTTTAAAAATGTGGTTAAAATCATCAAAATACCGAATATCGGAAGTACCGTATTATGGGGGATATTCGATATCATGGACCTATATAGAGAAATCCCTGTCAGGGGGTAAAGTGTTCACAAAGAACCCTTGTGTAGAATTTCAGACAATTCCGTTGAAAACTGTGGGTATACCAAAACGTGGACCTACACATGCAATGTTTCACCAAAGGAGCTAGAACCCATTATGACCAACAAATACCAATTTTTAGACAAATCCGTGAAAATGTGGCAAAGATCATCAAATTACCGAACATCGGGAGTTACCGTTATATGGGGCCTATACCAAAACGTGGACCTATAATTACTATGACTCGCCACACGAACTAGGACCCATTATGACCCACAAATACCAATTTTTAGGCAAATCAGTGAAAAAATGTGGCAAAAACCATCAAAATACCGAATACCGGGAGGTACCGTTATATGGGGGCTATACCAAACATGCCATGTTTCGCCAGCGGAGCTGGAACTATTATGACCAACAATTACCAATTTTTAGACAAATCCGTGAAAAAATGTGGCAAAAAAAATAAAATACCAAATTTTGGGAGGTACCTTTATATGGGGGCTATACCAAAACGTGGACCTATACAATCAATGTTTTGCCACACGCACAAGGACCCGTTATGACCTACAAATACCAATTTTCAGACAAATCAGTGGAAAAATGTGGCATAAATCATCAAAATACTGAATATCGGGAGGTACCGTTATATGGGGACTATACCAGAACGTTGACCGATATATCTCATTTTCAATACCAACCATCCTAGACACAATACAAATTGCTCTGCTAAATTTTGGCGCTCTACGTCAGATAATGTGGGCTGTATCGTGATTTCAACAGACAGACAGACGGACATCGTTAAATCGACTTAGAATTTTATGCTGATTATGAATATATATACTTTATGGGGTCTACGACGAATATTTAAGGATGTTACAAACGGAATGACAAAGTTAAAATACCCTCCTTTCCAAGGTGGAGGGTATAAAAAATGGCTAAGATATAAAACAAGTAAAAACAAGTTAAAAAGCAGTAAGTTCGGCCGGACCGAACTTTGAATACCCTCCACCATTTGGAACGAATTTAGAAATTTTCAAAAAATAAAAAATTAGTTAAAAGTTCTGGTAAAATACCGAATATAGGGCGGTACTGATATATGGGGCCTATACGAAGACCTGGACCTGCGAACTCTAAATACCAAATTTGAAACTACTCCGGCAAATAATGACGCTAGAATCATCAAAATACCGAATATTTGGAGGTACCGTTAAATGGAGCCTATACGAAGACGTGAACCTGCACATACAATTTTCTGTCATAGGCTGTAGCATCTATTACAAATTTCAAATACCAAATTTGAAACAATTCCAGTGAATAATGTCGCTAACATCATAAAAATACCGAATACTGTTATACCGAAATACTGTTATATGGGGGCTATACGAAGACGTGGACCTATATGGTCCATTTTCTGTTTTCTGCTGCAGTATCTATTACGAACTTCAAATACCAAATTTGGAACGGTTCCGTTAAATAATGTCGCTAAAATCATCAAAATACCGAATATCGGGGGGTACCGTTATATGGGGGCTATACGAAGACGTGGACCTGCACAGATAATTTTCTGTCTTAGGCTGTAGTATCCATTACGAACTTCAAATGCCAAATTTGAAACAATTCCGGTGAATAATGTCGCTAAAATCATCAAAATACCGAATATCGAAAGGTACCGTTATATGGGGGCTATATGAAAACTTGGACCTACATGACCCATTTACGAACTTAACCTGCCTACTGGCAAAATATACATGTGTGCAAAATTTTAGCCTTCTATCTCAATTTGTTCGAAAGATAGCGTGATTACAACAGACAGACAGACGGACAGACAGACAGACAGACAGACACACAGACAGACAGACAGACAGACGGACATGGCTAAATCGTCTTAGAATTTTACGCTGATCAAGAATATATATACTTTGTTGGGTCTGACGTGAGTATTTCGAGGAGTTACAAACGGAATGACAAAATTAATATACCCTCCATAGTATGGTGGAGGGTATAAAAACATTAAGTTCGTGCCGGGCCAAACTTTTAATACCCTCTTCCTTAGGGTAAAGGAAACATTAGGAGAATTGTGGCAAAAACCATTAAAATGCCGAATATCGGGAGGTACCGTTTTATGGGGGCTATACCAAATCGTGAACCTACACATGCAATGTTTCGCCAGCGAGCTAGAACCCATTATGACCTACAAATACCAATTTTCAAACAAATACGTGAAAAAATGTGGCAAATATCATCAAATTACCGAATATCGGGAGCTACCGTTATATGGGGGCTATACCAAAACGTGGACCTATAATTACAATGACTCGTCACACGAAGTGGGACCCATTATGATCTACAACTACCAATTTTCAGAAAAATTCGTGAAAAAATGTGTCCACAATCATCAAAATACCGAATATTTGGAGGTACCGTTATATGGGGACTATACCAAAACGTGTACCTATACATACAATGTTTCGCCACACGAACTAGGACCTATTATGACCCACAAATACCAATTTTTAGACAAATCAGTGATAAAATGTGGCAAAACCCATCAAAATACCGAATATCGGGAGGTACAGTTATATGGGGGCTATACCAAATCATAAACCCATACATCCAATGTTTCGCCACAGGAGCTGGAATCCATTATGACCAACAAATACCAATTTTTAGACAAAACCGTGAAAAAATGTGCAAAAATAATCAAAATACCGAATATCAGGAGGTACCGTTATATGGGGCTATACCAAAACGTGCACACGTACAGGGACCTGTTATGACCTACAAATACCAATTTTCAGACAAATCCGTGAAAAAATGTGCCATAAATCATCAAAATACCGAATATCGGGAGGTACCGTTATATGAGGACTATACCAGAACGTGGACCGATATATCTCATTTTCAATACCAACCATCCTAGATACAATACCAATTGCTCTGCTAAATTTTGGCGCTCTACGTCAAATAATGTATCGTGATTTCAACAGAGAGACAGACAGACGTACATCGTTAAATCGACTTAGAATTTTATGCTGATTATGAATATATATACTTTATGGGGTCTACGACGAATATTTAAGGATGTTACAAACGGACCAAAATAATTAAAAATCCCCTTCTTTCCAAGGTGGAGGGTATAAAAAGGGGGTTTTATTAATGTTTTTATATTGGTTTAAAAAATAATATTTACCTTGTTTTGCTGTGATGTTGATTGGCCGAAGATCACAAAACAAGTGAAGAACAAGTAAAAAAGCAGTAATTTCGGCCGGGCCGAACTTTGACATCCACCGTTTAGAACGTATTTGCAATTTTCGAAAAAGATAACATTCGCTAAGAATTCTGTTGACATTTTAAAAATACCGAATATAGCCTATATATGGGCCTGTGCGACGTGCACCTACATAGGCATAGTTTGTCACAAGTCATTACCATATTCAAATGCGAAACTTGAAATAAACGGTGAATAATGTAGCCAAAATCATCAAAATACCGTACATAGGGAGGTACCGTTATATAGGAGCTATACGAAGACCTGGACCTGCATATATAATTTTCTGTCACAGGCTGTAGCTTCCATTACGAACTTCAAGTACAACATCTCAAACAATTTCGGTGAGTATTGTACCTACTGATATATGGGGCCTATACGAAGACCTTAACCTGCATAGGCAATTTTCTGTCTCAGGCTGTAGTATTCATTTCGAACTACAAATGCCAAATTTGAAACAATTCCGGTGATTAATGTCGCTAAAATCATCAAAGTACCGAATATGGTGAGGTTCCGTTATATGGGGGCTATATGAAAACATGGACCTACATGGCCCATTTACGAACTTAACCTACTGGAAAAATAAACTCGTGTGCAAAATTTTAGCCTTCTATCTCAATTCGTTCGAAAGATAGCGTGATTAAAACGGACAGACGGACAGACAGACGGACATGGCTTAGGTCAAGAATATATATACTTTGTTGGGTCTGACATGAGTATTTCGAGGAGTTGCAAACGGAATGACAATGTACATAATACAATAATACAAAGAGGAAAGAAATAAAACAAAAGAAATTAATATTTTTGAAGTAAAACAAGTAAAAAAGCAGTTAGTTCGGCAGGGCCGAACTTTGAATACCCTCCACCATTTGGAACGAATTAGGACATTTTCAAAAAATAAAAATAAAATCCATTAAAAATTCTGTTAAAATCCCGGAAGGTGCCGATATATGGGGGGATAAACGATATTGTGCACCAATATAGACAAATCTATGTCTATAGATAAAGTACTCACAAATTAATCCCTGTATAGAATGTAAGGGAATTCCGTTTAAAAATGTGGTTAAAATCATCAAAATACCGAATATCGGAAGTACCGTATTATGGGGGATATTCGATATCATGGACCTATATAGAGAAATCCCTGTCAGGGGGTAAAGTGTTCACAAAGAACCCTTGTGTAGAATTTCAGACAATTCCGTTGAAAAATGTGGGTAAAATCATCAAAATACCGAAAGAGACAAAAGAGAGATCTGGGTAAGATTTTAGCTTTCTATCTTAATTCATTTAGCCAGTAGCGTGATTACAACAGACGGACAGGGCTAAATCGTCTTAGAATTTTACGCTGATCAAGACTAATGATTATTTCGATGAGTTACAAACGGAATGACGAACTTAGTATACCCTCAATACTATGTATGGTGGAGGGTATAAAAAGGGGATTTTATTAATGTTTTTTATATTGGTTGAAAAACTAATATTTACCTTTACACAAAACAAGTGAAGAACAAGTAAAAAAGCGGTAAGTTCGGCTGGGCCCATCTTTGAATACCCTCCACCATTTAGAACGAATTTGAAAATTTTCGAAAAAGATAACATTCGCCAAGAATTCTGTTAACATTTTAAAAATACCGAATATAGCCGTTATGTTTGGGCCTGTACGCCATGCACCTACATAATGTAGCCAAAATCATCAAAATACCGTACATAGGGAAGTACCGTTATATAGGAGCTATACGAAGACTTGGACCTGCATAGACAATTTTCTGTCACTGGCTGTAGCTTCCATTACGAACTTCAAGTACGACATCTCAAACAATTTCGTTGAGTATTGTACCTACTGATATATGGGGCCTATACGAAGACCTGAAATTGCAAAATTTTAGCCTTCTATCTCAATTCGTTCGAAAGATAGCGTGATTACAACAGACAGACGGACATGGCTAAATCGTTTTAGAAATTTACGCTGATCAAGAATATATATATTTTTGGGTCTAAGATCATTATTTCCATGAGTTACAAACGGAATGACAAAATAAATATACCCTCCATAGTATGGTGGAGGGAATAAAAATCAGCGAGAAAGCCAAGATGTCTGTTAATAATTGTAATCCTTTAAATTTTATTTTTGCTGTGACATATATTTTTCTTTTGTAGGTTTCTAGAAAAATAAATGATTTGATGTAATTATTTGATTATTCTAAATTAGGAAAACCAACATTTCAATAAAGCTTAGAATAATAGGAACAAAATAGTTATCTTTGATGAAATATAAAATGCTACATAAGTTCAACTATTTAATAAAGGATGAAACATGATTGTCATCTATGCTTAATAAACATGAAGTGTAAGCCATCAAGCTACCTTTTTTGCAAAACAAAAAATTGTCAATTACAGTCAAAGCAATATTAATTTTTAACGCTATAAAAAAATTATTTTCTATTTGGTGAGCTCTTAAAACATCGATTTTCCAGGGCCAAGACAAATAGTTAAAAAAAATAGATTTCATTGCTGAAGGCCATATTATTCGCCATTATATGATTTTCAAAACGAAAACGGCAGCTTAGCAATATTTCATCCCGACGAGGATAATGGTTATTTGGCTTTAAGTGTCGTCCCCAAAAATTCAATTTAACAAATATTGCAAAGGCTCGGTTACATTAAGTTTGTCTGTATCTAAGTAACTGACATAATCATTGAAATGGTATTTCACTACATTCGGTCTTGCAAGGGATAGTTAGAGTATCGTTACATAAATGTAACGTCCTCGCATGAACAACCTACCCCCAGGGGTCATTGGTAATAAGATAATTAATTATTTCTTGTTTTTGCAAAATAGTTAGGCTTAATCACCTTATTGATAAAAGTTATTATAAAATAACTCCTATGAAAAGATCGTAAACTCAAAAAGAGGAACCAATAAATAAATTACAATCGCACTTATAAACAATCTCATCTATCCCCACTCCAACAAACAAAAACAATCTTGATAGTTAGTGAATGTGCCACATGGATAACTATTCTAAAATAACTTGGTCGTAATCCGCATTACTTTCGGGTTTCGCGACAGCGAAGATTAATTACGGAGAAATTGAGAAGGAGCGATGCCGCGGCTTGATTTAGACATAAACGAGGAAGATATGTCTCTCCTAAACGGCAAGTCCACCTCTAATCGTTGACAATTGAAAAATTTCCTTTTATATCCCATGTAGCTTTAAAATAAATGCTATTTAGGGAACCTCTTCAATCTTCTTTTAAATTGCTTTCAAAGAAACAATACCGCTTCGTTAGGCTGTAATATCAATTCAGAATTTTATTTAAAGACATTTTTCTTAATTGCTACAAAAACTATTCTAACTCAAACTAATCGCAGTCACCCAATTATTCTTATCTACTTTAATATTGAATGGAGAACATTGCAGAGCTGCTTGTCATTTCATTCAAGTGGTCTAGTACATCTACTGAGAGCATCGATATATGTGCGCGTGAGTCATAACCTTTATTATATCACACATTATCATATGCATCGGCGACAAGATCACCGAAATGTTCACATGTGATATTTTATGGCGGCTGAGAAACATGTAATTTTAGAACATTTATTGTTTATTGTTGATTGATTTTCCCAGCCTCAACTGTACTCAAAAGTATGTACAAAGTATTTTGTACATTCCTCCGGGTGGCTGAAATGTGTATGATAAAAGTGGACTGTATTTTTTATAAAGTGAACAAATAGATAATATGAAATATTTAAATAACACATGAATATATGATATTAATTATTTTAATCCAGCTTCTCTTGCCGATACCACCACTTATATCTGTCGGCTTCGTTGTCCATACTACCTAATTTGTAGTCCGTCGTTGCAGACCGTCATCACCCACATAGCAAATGATTACCATTGGCTTTATAGTAAGGTCCGGTTTGTCGTTTTTTGTTCTAACGGCCATTGGTGGTTTGGTATTGATTTCTCTCTGATAATATCATTCAGGAACCGAAATCAGAGAAATTTATTCAGCTTTTCCCATTTCTTCGATGAATTTTTATACCCTCCACCATACTATGGAGGGTATATTAATTTTGTCATTCCGTTTGTAACTCCTCGAAATACTCATGTCAGACCCAACAAAGTATATATATTCTTCATCAGCGTAAAATTCTAAGACGATTTAGCCATGTCCGCCTGTCTGTCTGTGTGTCTGTCTGTTGTAATCACGCTATCTTTCGAACAAATTGAGATAGAAGGCTAAAATTTTGCACACATGTATATTTTGCCAGTAGGCAGGTTAAGTTCGTAAATGGGTCATGTAGGTCCAAGTTATCATATAGCCCCCATATAACGGTACTTCCCGATATTCGGTATTTTGATGATTTTAGCGACATTATTCACCGGAATTGTTTCGAATTTGGCATTTGAAGTTCGTAATAGATAGTCCAGCATAAAACAGAAAATGAGCCATGTAGGTCCACGTCTTCGTATAGCCCTCATATACCGTACCCCCCGATATTCGGTATTTTGATGATTTTAGCGGCATTATTTACCGGAATTGTTTCAAATTTCGCATGTGAAGTTCGTAATAGATACTTCATCCCATGCCAGATAATTGTCTGTGCAGGTCCACGTCTTCGTATATCCCCCATATAACGGTACCCCATATATTCGGTGTTTTGATGATTTTAGCTACATTATAAACAGATTTTTCTTCAAGTTTCGCATTTAAATACTGTAATAACTTATGACAAAAGTTGCCTATGCAGATCCACGCCGTCGTATGGGCATTCGGTATTTTTAAGATTTGAACAGAAATTTTAACGGGTTTTATTTATTTTTTTTTTTTTTTTTTGGAAATTGCCAAATTTGTGCCAAATGGTGGAGGGTATTAAAAGCTCGGCCCGGCCGAACTTACACCTTTTTTACTTGTTTTCCTCTAGATATGAAAACAATTATTCCTCTTACCTTTTCTCCAATATAATTATTTTTATACCCTCCACCATACTATGGAGGGTATATTAATTTTGTCATTCCGTTTGTAACTCCTCGAAATATTCATGTCAGACCCAACAAAGTATATATATTCTTGATCAGCGTAAAATTCTAAGACGATATAGCCATGTCCGTCTGTCTGTCTGTGTGTCTGTCTGTCTGTCCGTCTGTCTGTCTGTCTGTTGTAATCACGCTATTTTTCGAACAAATTGAGATAGAAGGCTAAAATTTTGCACACATGTATTTTTTCCCAGTAGGCAGGTTAAGTTCGTAAATGGGCCATGTAGGTCCAAGTTATCATATAGCCCCCATATAACGGTACCTCCCGATATTCGGTATTTTGATGATTTTAGCGACATTATTCACCGGAATTATTTCAAATTTGGCATTTGAAGTTTGTAATGGATGCTACAGCCTAAGACAGAAAATTATCTGTGCAGGTCCACGTCTTCCTGTAGCCCCCATATAACGGTACCCCCTGATATTCGGTTTTTTGATGATTTTAGCGACATTGTTTACCGAAATCGTTTCAAATTTGGTATTTGAAGTTCGTAATGGATACTACATCCTAAATCAAAAAATGAGCCATGTAGGTCCACGTCTTCATATAGCCCCCATATAACGGTACCCCCCGATATTCGGTATTTTGATGATTTTAGCGACATTGTTTACCGGAATCGTTTAAAATTTGGTATTTGAAGTTCGTAATGGATACTTCATCCAAAGTCAAAGAATGAGCCATGTAGGTCCACGTCTTCATATAGCCCCCATATAACGGTACCCCCCGATATTCGGTATTTTAATGATTTTAGCGACATTATTTACAGGGATTGTTTCAAATTTCGTATGTGAAGTTCGTAATGGATACTTCAGCCCATGCCAGAAAATTGTCTGTGCAGGTCCACGTCTTCGTATAGCCCCCATATAACGGTACCCCCCATATTCGGTATTTTGACGATTTTAGCTACATTATAAACAGATTTTTCTTCAAGTTTCGCATTTAAATATTGTAATAATTTATGACAAAAGTTGCCTATGCAGGCCCACGTCGTCGTATAAGCATTCGGTATTTTTAAGATTTTAACAGAATTTTTAACGGTTTTTTTTTTTTTGGAAATTGCCAAATTTGTACCAAATGGTGGAGGGTATTAAAAGTTCGGCCCGGCCGAACTTACAGCTTTTTTACTTGTTTTTTTTTATCAAATGTATATTAAGGTACTCTTCATTAACATTCTTTTCATTGTCATCGTATGAATAACCGAGTGCTTCAATGGTCAGGGCGGATTCACCTCAGAATTTCCTTCGTCATCTCGTTCCTCAAATTGAGAACTTGAAGAAAGAATTTTCTGGAATCTGTTTATTTCAACAACATTATATTCCATTCTTAAATTCGCTACTTGTTTAGACAGGTCATCTCTTTCAGTGGCAACGAAAACACACCAGTCACATTCTCAGTCATGTGGATAAAATAACCAATATATTCTAACCATTTAGAGAGTCCCTCGATCGCCATTACAATATTTCGCTTCTCTTTTGTCATCCAAAGGGCATATAATGTCACCATTTGCATGTTTTCCACAACTTGTTTTCTTCGGGGGCCTCTTATTGTTTGTCAGCCCAAAAGTATGAAAGACAATTTTTCCACATTCCTCAGCTTCCAGGTCCAGCCATCTGGTGGTTTTAGGCACTCCCCAATTTCCGCTTGTGCAGTATCTTCATCCAAGTTACAGCTTCGTGTTCTAGTCGCCAATAATTTATGCGCTAATACAAGGCATTTATCCACTGCTTTCGAACTTTCCTGGATTCTCAGCGGAATGTTCTATTTAAATCTTTTCAACTTTTGTTGCAAAACGTAATGCGTGTCTTCAACAAGACTTTTGTATTTATTCACGTTACATGGCAATGTTGTGCAAAAATAATTTGCCATTACGGCTTTTTTTGTTTAAATTATTCCATTCGGCTATTTAAAATGCCCCTATGTTCTTACATTTAAAATGCCTCAACGGACTATGTTTTTTTGGTAGAATTCCTTTCTTTTTCTACTTCTGCTTGTAATGAGTCTCATACCACTGGTGGGGAAAAACTGTGCAAAGTTTTCAATTCAAATACCAATATGCAATTGGTGATATCTCTTTGCAATTCTTTGAGAACATTCGCTAGTTGGTGCCCACAATGACCCAGACGAAAATATATTCTTAATTGATTATTTATTAAAATTCTTTTATTTTCATACTGGTTTCTAAGATTGTCCCAAGCATGATGGTAATGTTTTTTAACTGTATATTTCCGTGAATAAATCACGGAATCGTGGTCACGATGTATAGAAAGAATACTTTGTGGTAGCTTTGCGGTTGACATAATCTTTTTTTTATATTTTAAGCCCGCTAGGATGTACGGAATCTTCGTTTCGGTTTTGAGGACTTTTATCTTAAAGAATTTGGGATCAGCAATGCAAATCTTATAAGCCAATTTCCATTTGGCCCATATGCCTTGGATCTCCGATCGTCTGGCTTCAATCGTCGCGTCATTGAACTTTGATGATTCAGTCTCCCTAAGATTCTCTTCAAACGAAACCAACTCCTCACACTGCAATTAAAAGTCTGTTATGTTCGTAATTTTCACCAAGAAAGTATGCTCTACTCAATTTTGAGTAATATACAAATTTCAGCAAAACACCAAAGGTTCCTCCGAATAGTATAGCCACGAAAAAATTTCTTCATACTCACATAGTCCGAAATAATTGAATCAAAGACACACAACACCAGTTCCTCAATTAATCCATTCACTAACCAACAAGTGCAACTCAGACTACCATCAATTGCGCAATATTATATTAACTATACGACTTTTTTGTTCTCCAAACGAACTATATCAAATAAACATGTATGTATGTCAAATTTTTTAATCGACCAGACCTTTGAGCTATTTTCGATTTTATAGTTTCCACAGTTTGTTCAAATTAGAAAAGTTAAAATCCCTTCGCAATGATTAAAACGTCAATCCATGACACTGTACATGAGATTTCTTATCTTGAAAGAATTATTACCTATATTCATTTCTCACTTTACTTCGTCCAGCGAAGGCAACAAATTTAGGCAGAATACAATGAACAAAACAAGCCAAATACTTTTCCTTTCAAAAAAGAATTGATGAAAACACAAATGTAGGAAAATATGACGAGGTGTGAGGCATACATGCAAATTTTCACTAACACCACAAAATAGCATGCCATGCATTTTGACCGTGTACGGGGCACTATCTTCCAATATAATAACACACGTTTGACGTTACTAGTGGTTTATTCACTTTTACTAGCCGTTGTTCACTGGTTTTACCAAAGCAGAGAAGTGAAAGAAAGAAAAAATAAATAAACGAGGATAGTATGAAATATGAGAATGATGTCTATGCAAGCGATAGTTAGAGTAACGTTATATACTCGTAACGTCTAATATAACAGTGGTTTTCAAATATCGTTAGATATGAATGAGAATGGTCCACCTGTTTTTTCCTACCCTCTGTCAAGCAAAATTAAATCAGATTAAAAGCAGTCTAGGATTTTATAATCTCTAGACAACCTGTAATTCTAATCTGAAGGTCTGATGAGTACATTTAATAATTGGTGATACTACTCTTATGGACCATTTTCCGTGACAGTACATATTTTTTTCACAATCTTCCTTTTAAATCGTTTAGACAACTTGGTACATAATCTTGTGTCTCACAAATATTGTCCGTTTGATATATAATATTTTTGTTTAAATGAAAAAAATGTTTTTCGTTTTACTAATTACAATTAAAAAATATACAAGCTTTTACATTTAAAAGAAATAATATCAAAAAATATTTAAAAAAAAAAAAAGTGTTTTTTTTTGTAAAATTTAGAGGGGTAAAATTACCACCACGTTATGAAACATGTAACCTCTCCAGTCAAATGTTAAAGCTCTTCTAACTTGTTTATCAGTCACATCTTCAGCCACTGTTAGAGTAGATTTTAATGACATTGGCCAAAGTGGGTTTTAGGTGTCTCGTTGTATGATCTTAAGATCTGATTGCACAAGATTATGTTCTTTAATGGTACATAAATTGTAACAAGGAAATACTACTTTGAATTAATATTAGTATATTATTAATTTACGATTACATGATTCCTAAATGTGTTAAGCGGGACTTCAAATACATTAATTATCATATTGCTCTTCTTCTCTGCTTTGGTTCCTAGATAGGTAAAGCCTAAAATTTTGCACACATGTGTATTTTGTCAGTAAACACATTAACTTCGTGAATGGGCCATGTCGGTCCACGTTTTCGTACATCCCCCGCATATTAGTACCTCCTGATATTTGATATTTTTATGATTTACAACATACTGTTTAAAATTCGGTATTTAAAGTTTGTAGCGGGTTTTACGTCCTGTCACAGAATATTGCTTATGTTTCTTTGGCCCCATGTTTCAGTACTTCCCTTTTTTTTGGTATTTTAATGTTTTTAGCCACAGAGTTTGTACTGGACTCTATATTCTGGGACAGAAGATAGTTGGAAGAGGCTCATTATACATGTTATCACTCATAAGGCGGTTCCTCCGAATTTTTGGTATTTTAGCGATTTTAGCCACATTTTTTAGCAGATCTGTTTAATTTGGTATTTGACACTTTTAAACCACTTTGGCAGGAAACCGGTACTTTCGACGTTACCTAATTTTTAACGTCATTTTTTTCTACCCATTTTCACCATCAAAATTAAAGTGGTCGGAAAATTCAAACGCCGAGGGTCTTAAAAGTTAGCCCCGGTCGAACTTAACTCCTTTTTAATTTTTTGATTTCTTTTTTTGGGATTCGGCCCATATCTGAGAGTAGCCCTTTCGATCCTGACAACCAGTAAAGAAAGTCTAAAAGTCGGTCGGGCCGTCTTAATGATGCAGGGTATAATATTTGCATATTTAGTAGAGCTTCATTAAATAGATTAAAACAAGTTAAAAAGCAGTAAGTTGGGCCGGGCCGAACTTTGAATACCCTCCACCATTTGGAAGGAAATTGGTAATTTTCAAAAAAATACAATCTGTTAAAAATTCTGTTAAACTCTTAAAAATACCGAATATAGCCGTTATATTGTGGTATACATGGGCATTGTTGGTCGTTACCATATTCAAATTCGAAACTTGAAATAAACGGTGAATAATGTAGCTAAAATCATTAAAATACTGTATATAGGGAGGTATCGTCATATAATTTTCTGTCATAGGCTGTATCATCTATTACGATCTTCAAATACGACATCTCAAACAATTTCGGTGAGTATTGTAACTAAAATCGTCAAAATACCGAATATAGGGAGGTACTGACATATGAGACCTATACGAAGATCTGGACCAGCATAGACAATTCTCTACCACAGACTGTAGATCCCATTACGAAGTCTAAAAACGTAATTTGAAACAATTCCGGCGAACAATGACGATAAAATCATCAAAATACCGAATATTGGGGGGTACGGTATATGAGGGCTATACGAAGACGTGACCTGCATAGACAATTTTCTGTCATAGGCTAACTAAAATCGTCAAAATACCGAATATAGGGAGGTACTGACATATGAGACCTATACGAAGATCTGGACCAGCATAGACAATTCTCTACCACAGACTGTAGATCCCATTACGAATTCTAAAAACGTAATTTGAAACAATTCCGGCGAACAATGACGATAAAATCATCAAAATACCGAATATTGGGGGGTACGGTATATGAGGGCTATACGAAGACGTGACCAGCATAGACAATTTTCTGTCATAGGCTGTAGTATCAATCACGCACTTCACATACCAAGTTTTAAACAATTCTAGTGAATAATGTCACTAAAATCATCAAAATAGCGAATATCGGGGGTACTGTTATATGGGGGCTATACGAACACGTGGATCTACATGGCTCATTTACGAACTAACCTGCCTACTAGAAAAATAACATGTGTGCAAAATTTTAGCCTCCTACCTCTATTCGTTCGAAAGATAGCGTGATTACAACAGACAGACGGACGGACATCCCTAAATCGACTTAGAATTTTACGCTGATCAATATATACTTTGTTGGGTCTGACATGAGTATTTCGAGGAGTTACAAACGGAATGACGAAGTTAATATACCCTCCATAGTATGATGGAGGGTATAAACACGGATGAACAATATGTATGGGAGCTATAGCTTTATCTGAACCCATTTTCATAAAGTTGTACATACAAGTTTCTAGGCTCATTCAGGTCGTATGTGCCAAAATCACCCACATTCGGTTGAACAATATATATGTGAGAGCTATAGCTATATCTGAACTGATTTCGATCAAATTCAGCTTACTTATTTCTAGGCTTAATTTGGTTGTATATGACTAGAAGGGGGTTGCTGGTTGTAGATTTAATTAATGAAATAAAGTAATAAATAATGTGGTCGTGTGTGTGTGATCGTGCCTATGACTTACTAACCACGGGGCATTCTACTGCAGTTGATATCGTGTAGTGATCTATTGTAAGCATATTTTAGGGGATGTTTGTTTATTGTTTAAGAAGCGCTCAGTGCAAAGATGGCCTGTTTTTAGGATGGTGGCTAATTTCTTACGACGTAAATGTGTTGTTTGTATGAATTATGATTTGTTTATTTGAAATTTCCTTGCTGACAATTTATGTGGGATATACTTAAGATTTGTATGTTTGAATTATGAATTAATTTTCAATAATTCGGAAAAAGGTTGACATTTATTCTAAAAAATATTATTTGAGTGATAGAATCTTTGTGTTCGCCGAGTGTAGGTTAGGTTAGCTCCCCGCATGTCCAATTGGTCATACACTTAAGCCAGTATAGGCCTGTTGTGCGCTCTAGACCAAGGGTTTTTTAAGAATTTGGGTAGTTCACAGTCTGTTATTTTTAAAATTCAGTTGCCTTTATGAAATTTCCTAACTGTCTTATATCATTTACTATGGCCTGATTAAGAATTGGGATCTGATATTTGCAAACGCTGGGCATTGGCAGAGAAAATGTTCCAATGTTTCGACATCTTCCCCACATGCCCTGCATATGCTGTTATCTGCAAGTCCTGTCTTGTACAGATGAGCTTGTAGGTCCAGGTGCCCCGTAAGGATGCAATAAAAGGTTTTTCGTTTTTATCTCAGCGGGATCGCCCCATAAGATTTTTGTGGTTTTCCCTACATCCTCATTGTTCCATAGGGATATGCCGGCATTTTTTGCCCATATCTTTAACACTAGACGTGACAGATTTAGCGGCACTGGATTGTCTACATTTATTGTTGCTAATTTACTGCCTGTTTTGACGAGAGTTTGCTAACTACACCTAACTCCCGTATGACCTGGTTTCCATATAATGCGTACTACGCAGTGTTGAGAGTATTTGTTGATTTAATTTGTACATTCCAAAACAGTTTTTGAATTTACTGTTTTGGATGTTATAGTCCTTATAGCTATCTTGCTGTCCGTTAGAACGTTTGCGATAGCCGTTCTCGTGTTGGCGTTAAGCCAGTTTAGACACTCTGCAATCATCCGGACCTCCGCTTGCAGGATCGTATTGTGATCGGGCAAGCGGAAAGAGATTTCGGTGTTTGTATCCTCGATAAAAAGTCCCTGTTTTGTTCTTTCCCCTAGCACTGAGCCGTCTGTATAACAACAGTTTCCAGTCGGCATTTGTGGTAGGAATCCGTCGACCCACGAGCCTCAGGTTGGGATTAATGTTCACATGAGGCAGCTACAAAAGTTTCCGATGCAAAATTTTCTATAGATCCTCCCGTTGTTACATGTAAAATTGTTTGATGGTATGTAGCTTTGTTTATCCACTTTTCCGTCGCCCTGCGCCTTAAGGCCGCTTCATACCGTATCTGAATTCTATTGGGTGCACAAATAAAATTGTCTCTAATGCCCTAGTTGGTGTTGCCCTCATTGCACCGCAGATGCTTAAGCAGCACATTCGTAGTATTGCGATATTTTTTTTTACCCATAGCTGTCCACCAGACTAACATTCGTATGTTAGAAACAGTTCTAATTACTCTCATATACGCATACGCAAACTTTAGACACGCGATTGAAATTCAGGCTAAGTTGGACGAAATATGGTCCACTTCCTTTTGGAGCAGAGTCGGGAAGACCATATCTGGTCCCGCTCCGTTAACGGTTTGAAACTTCTGATGGCTTTCTTTACCATCGGTTCATCAATTTTATGTACTTCCTCAGCCGCAATCCTTTTTTCCTGCCGATATATTCACGTGTGTCGTGATGATCTGCGGGAAGTGTGTACGCATCAGAAGCCCTAAGGTCTCTTCTATTGTTTCCATCTTGGTTACCCATATCATCCACCATTGTCTCGGCTTATGCAGGGCATTTTGAAAGAAACTTTTTTATTTTTGAAACATCATTCACGCTATCAACCTGTTCACAGAAAAGCCTATCTCGGTCTACGTCATCTGTGGTTAGGCATTCAATTTTTCCTGCCCTAACCTCTCTTTTACTAGTCTCCCTACTTCATCCAGTCAGTCTTGAATTTGTTCCGGAAACGTATTGGGTTCGGCGGCGGTCGTGTTAGTTCAAACCTTATATACCTATGATCCGAGAAAGAGTGTTCTTCCAAAACCTCCAATTCTGAATCTCGTTTATAAGATTTCCTGAACAAAAAGTAATGTCTAAATCCTCATCCCTATTAAGAACATTCCCAATGTTAAGATTATTAGGTCGTTAGTATTTAGATAATCTAGTAGCGACTGGACCCTTTTATTACTGTTGGTACTACCCCCACGGTAAGAGTTAGCATCGTTACCTACTAGTACTTCGTTACCTGCTTGTTTGTTTTGCTCACCCTCCGCTGCAGTTCCGACGTAGGTGGTAATGTCGGCGCGTAATGTCGAAACGGTAGGTATACTGACGATAGGTATATGTTTCCATTGCCCTGCCTCAGTACTGTTGCGTCTGATGTTGACATCTCTGGAGAGAAAAGAAACTCACGTTTTTGTGACATATTATACAAGCTCTCGGTCGAGAGCCTATATTGGCATATAATAGTTGGTAGTTAATATTGTTTAGTCCAGGGACCTTGTTCTGAACTGTCCAGTGTTCCTGAATTAAGCCAATGAGAATCTTACCTGAATTTATTAGTTTCATCAGAGCCAAGGTTGCTGTCTCTCTCTGATGAAGTTGATCTGGATGACCTCGATCATTGGTCCTCCTCCTCCTCAGAGTCGGTAATTTTGTCACCGACTCCCTGTTCTGTGTTGCTTGGGGAGTCTTCTTTCCCCTCCTCGCTGCTACACTTAGTATCCTCGTCTCCGACCCTCACCTTATTATTTTTGAACCTGACAGCGTTCGAGACATATAATGCCTTAGTCTTTGTCAGACTGGCCATGGAGAGGTCGTCAATCACAAGGAGAGTGCCATCCTCTTTCTCCACCCTGTGAAAGACTTCCCATCTCTTCACCTCCAAGGTCTTATTTTGCCTTCCAAAGACTTCGAGCATACGTTCCGTCTCGATTTACTGCCAAATCCTCTGACGTATACCGTCGTTTTAGTTAGGCGAGGAATTTCGTTCCACCTCGCCGACTCGAGGCTGCCGTTTTCCCACGGGGGTTTTATCTTATCGATAATCCCCTTTATGGCGGCAGTGTTGGCATGCGCAGCAAGCTTGAAGAACATTTTATATTTTTCATGCCGCTGCTCGTGATAGGTATTGAATTTCCACCTGATGTGATCCAAGATTTTATTGTTGTCCATTTCCTCTAATACTTGCAAATGGTCTTTATGCAATTTGCCTGAACCTTTGTTGGTGTCGTTGAATGCATAATGCATTTCGTCCCTCAACTGTTTTTGGCTGTCTTTGCGTAAGAAGGCGGCTTCGTACCCGTTTCCTCGGTCCGTTTCCTCTTCTCTTGGACCTGGATTTCTTCTCAGAAACCCCTGGTTTAGCAGACGATTTCACGGTCGGACACACCTTTCCAATGCTGGGGCTAACCTTGTCTCCCTCGATCAAATGATTCCTGTTACAGCCTCCTTTGCGAGGTCCTTGACTTAATTTTCCCGGAGCATTTGCAGGTGGGAAGCTCTTTTTCGCCGGCTTCGCAGTGTTCTGTTCCTCAGGGGACCTTATCCTTCCCTGCGTCTAACGGAGTGGGGGAGTATTTGTATTCCCCTTAAAACATCCTGCACCTTAGCGTTTTTGCTGATTTGTTGCCTTTTGAGCTTTCGCCGTTGATCCCAGACAGCTTTTTCGTTCTGGTTGTGAACTTCGCCATGCTGTCACTCACTTCTTCCATCGTCTTGTGCGCCTCTTCCTTATAGGGATGCACAGACGGTAGTATTGTTGCTGCTGCTATCGGACCGGAGTCTGAGGCGCTACCTGTCGTTGAAGGCTGGATCGAGCGTATGCTTCCCCAGAGTTCGTCAGACCCTCTGTCTTTTTTTTTCCGAAGGCTGCGTGTTTGTACAAATACCTTCGACCACAGATGCCTAGGCACCCACATCTGCAGGAGAAATTCGCACACGATCGTTGGATGACACCGTAAATGCACCGTAAATTTTTTTGTACCCTCCACCATACTATGGAGGGTATATTAACTTGGTCATTCCGTTTGTAACTCCTCGAAATATCATGTCAGACCCAACAAAGTATATATATATTCTTGATCAGCGTGAAATTCTTAGTCGATTTAGCGTTGTCCGCTTGACTTGTTAATCACGCTATCTTTCGAAGGAATTGAGATAGAAGGCTAAAATTTTGCACACGAGTTTATTTTTCCAGTAGAGATTAAGTTCGTAAATGGGCCATGTAGGTCCACTTTTCATATAGCCCCATATAACGGTACCTCCCGATATTACTCATTTTTTAGGATTCATTTGGTTTATTAATATCATTACATCAGGCAAATGCCTTCAGTTTTAAAGGTCATCTATGAGCATATGGAAGAAGATATTTGCAAGATATTTCATATTCAGTATCACAGATTTGGGAAAACGAGAAATGGTTCACCCCCTTTTTTGCTTTGGTTTGGGATAATTATTAATTATTTATTTTGGTTTTGTTAATAAAATAAAAAAAAATATGAATAAATTAATCTTAGAGGGAATAAAAAATAATGATAGTAGAGGGGGTTTGTTTTCTAATTCTGTTTTATGTAATTATTGGAGAATATATTTAAACAATATCAAGAATAGGTCGAATTGGGGTGGCGTCAAACATAAGCAATATCATATAAAATGCAACATTTATAATATCATACAAATTAAAAACAAGTGTTTTAAGATGAATTCCTACACTCAATTAGTTAATTCCTTCATTTCTCAAATTTAAGTAAATACTAAGTATGAATGATATGGAAGCTAATAAGGAATATTAAATAAGCGGCGCCTAGAAAGCTCAAACAAAATATGGAATGAAATTGTTTTGAAAATTGGAGGAATCTATTTTCTATCTACAAGCAGATTCATTTCTCTAGAGATGAAGCCATAATCAAACTGAGTGAAGGAGAAATTTCAATTGCTAAGAAACCATTGAATGAAGCGAATATACCACCACCTTAAAAAATAGAATTAAAATATATTTTTATCGAACGGCCTATTTTATTCACCATATGCAGCTTAGTAAAAGAAAATAAAAAAAAAAAAAAAAAAAAACAAGTTAAAAAAATATCAGTCGGTTTTTACGACTGATTGACTTCGGTTATGATTATTCGAACTTTTGACCCTATATGGAGTAGGTTCCGAAGGAATGGACCGATATTGCGCTTTTAGTATCGGAGCTCAACATATATGATATAATATTGCGACGTGACAATTTTGGACTACTTCGACCACTTTCTCACTTTATATGAATATGCGATAATTATTAAATACATATGTTGAGTCGATATAGTCGACCGAAGTACTCCATTTTCATACTTCATCTAATCCAGATAAAAATACTGGTATGGCCAAATTACAAGAAAGTCTAATATTCATATACAATTTATATACAAGGTCTGATGTTAAGATGGAATATCGGTCTAGTCCTTCTGGTACCCCCCCACAAAGTCGATTTTTTTAAAGTATGTATGTCATATACGTCAAATTTCTGACAGACAATGCATAATCTTAATACGAGATCTTGAGTTTATAAAAAATATGTGATGTTTGAAATTTTAAGACAATAGGATTCTTTCTTCACATTTTATATGAGCTATATTATTCAACATTTTGCACTTTGTTGGGAAGCACTTGCTGGAGTGACCGATATATCCATGTTTGGCATCTGATCAAGAACTGAGCAAATATTAGGTTGCAAAGTTGAGCAAATCGGATTATCGTTTCTCTTTCGGTGCAGAAAATTATTTTTTGAAAATTTCGACCTTAAGTGGGAGATGTACCAAAGGACTAGACCGATATATTCCATCTAAACACCAGACCTTGCTGGTCATTATATTATATTTTTTGAAAATTTCCAATTCGTTCCAAATGTCCATCATCGCCCGGCCGAACTTACTGCTGTTTCAATTTTAATATTGAACTTGGTTTC